>NC_056729.1:383803626-384021126 GCF_019279795.1 Protopterus annectens
AGGTTGGATTATGTGTTTGGCCAGGTACGTGTGGAAGGGTACATTATATTTAATTATGGGTAAAAAGAGGGAGGATTAAAGAGGGATGCTGACATCCCAAAATCTGGAGGATATACTCTTAGTAAAGCTGGTCTAGACAGAATAATTTTCTGCAACCATAGAAACATGGTGGTTGAAGGACAGCTTAGTGTCTATGAAAGTGTCCATGTCCTTAATAACTGAATTGCTTTTGACAGCTGTGTCTCTTATTTGGTAGGCAAAAGAGCGCTCAGGTTTCCCAAAGGATACAGTACCTCACTTTTTTTTGCATTTGGCCTTAGACCATGATTCTATGTTGTGTTTTTATCTGATAGGCCCTCTTTTAAGATGTGGGAGTCCTCGGGATGGTTGATGATAGCACCAAGTTTGCAGTTATCTGCAAACTCAGTCAGACAATGATCCCTAGCATCACCTTGAACAATAACAAACAGATACAAATAGGAGTGGCTCTGGTATATATCCTGATGGCACCCCAGTGATAGTGAGCCTTTTAGTGGATAGAATGTCCCAGTGTTCATCTATTGTGCTCTGCTTATGAGCCAGTTTACTCTCCAGAAGATTACATAAAAATATACACTTACTCTGACTAATTTGTCAATAATGCATGAGGGATAGTGTTAAAAGCCTTGGCCAGATTAACATACACCATGTGTACAGTTTTACCTTCATCCAAAGCCTTTCTGTTTTTTTTTTTGTAAAGAAGTTTAGTATGTTAAGCAGGCAGGATTTACCATTTATGAATCCAAACTGGATTCAGCCAAGAGATTTTAAACTCTTGGTATCTTTGATTATGAGATAAATAATGATGAAGGTTTCCAAGACTTTTAAGACTTATTGGCCAACAGTTGCCAGGATTGGTGGTGGTACCACCTTTATTTAAGGGGATGATCACAGCTGTTCTGGCATTAAGCCATTTGAGATGCTGATATTGAACAGATTCAGGAGTGGGTATGTAGGACAGTATGCAGTTAATAGGGCTAGTATTGTTTCCTCAGAGAGAGCCTTAAAACCACATCAGAGGAGATCTTTGTGGACATCTAAATAATATATCATGTGGGAGGGAGATGGAGTGGTAACATGGGGGACAGGTTAGAGATGCATTTATTGTTAAGATGTTTGCTATGTCTTCTGGGTTTGAGTGGGTGATGCTGTTATGTACCAACTCACTGCAATGCTAGGAATTGTTCTGAAGGCTCCTAATGTAGCTGAAGAAAGACTTAATATTGCCCTTGGATATGAGATAACTTTCAGTTCCTATTTAGCCTTAGGGAATTTAATCTTGTTTCTGACTTCTTTGTTTAATTTTTTGGGTTAAATTTTGGAACATAGGAATTTCAGTTTGCTTCTAAGGGTGAATATGCTTACTTTGTTATATGATTTGTCTGTACCAGAAGCCGACCATAGGGGTTTGTTTCCAAATTTGGCATTTCATTTTTGGGAGACTAGAAAAGATGTCTTGATGCAGGCATTGGGGTGAGTAATAGAAGATCTCTACAAATGTACTGATACTGGCCAGGGGTCTTCGGGGGGGGGGGGTTTGAACTCTATCAGGTTATCAGATAGTAAGGTCAGTGGGCTTGCTGGGTTAGGTCATAACTGTGAAGTCTAGCAAGTGATGGTTAGACCTGACTAGTGATAGGATATTTATGGTGTAGAACACAGTAGTTACAATGCTAGTGATGACCAAGGCAAGTAACTTCACCCCCTGATAAGGGAGACCAATATCTGGTCAAGGGAATTGGCAATGATAAAGTCTAGGCAGTGTTAAGATTATTTTTTAGAAGCAGTATAACTCTTTCAGTTTCTAGATGGGTTATTGCAATCATAATGGATACTAGTGTCTGGCTCTATGGTAAGTGACTCTTAAGTTTTTTAGATATGACTCATGATCAGTTAGTGTCATTGATGTGGTCCTGTAATTAGCCAGGATATAGTAGGGAATCTTATTGATAGTTACTAGGATGTGAAGAACTTCTAGATTATAATCATGCTGTATAAATGTAAATGTGTTAGAAATGTGTAAAAATATGAACACACCACCACATATAGAACATATGGTCTCAGTGGCATGTCTGATAGAGTGTTGGGAGGAGACATCAAGTAGAAAGTGTGTTATTGTTGCAATGGAACCATGTTTCCGTAATGACACAGGTTTCAATATTTTTCAAGTGACATGAAGGATTCTGAGAAGGGTAGTTTCTTACTTACACTTCTAGCAATGAACAATGCTACTTTTAAATCATCCAGGTTTAGTTTGGCCTGGTTGGTAGATGCAGCAGTTGTTGTTGTATCTTTCGGTTAGGGGTCACCACAGCGGAACTCCGTTCCTCTAATGTTTGGTAGTGGAATTTTACGTGCCAAGTTACCAGCCCTGACACACAACCATCAATGAAGGCACGTCCATTTATGCATGCCTCCACACAGAAGACGCTCTAGCTGAGAATCGAATGCAACAACTGGCACTAAATAAAAAAGGTACACCAAGAATGTAGAAGGTTTTGCCAATATAAAAAAAATCAGGCAGAAGTGTAGGCCATCCATTCCAAAAGCGCTTACACTATTATCCATCTTCCAGAGAGATGCATGTTGCACCCCATTGGAAGGACACCACAAACATAGCCAGTTATTAAAGTCAATTATATTTTGTTAATATTTTGGCATTTTTCTTGGTGAAGATGGAATATTGCTGAAGACTAGCTGTATACCTGTCTCAGATGCATACCCAGAGAGTTTTACCATATAATCCAACACTGGGCATATCAAGGTGTTTATATCCACATGAAAAATTAGTGCCTTAGTAACCTGATTTATCCTAGCACCTGAAAGTCAGTTCACTGTTATCCTTTTTTTGCTCAGACCAGTGTGTGGTATGTTTGCATGTCACACTATGGAGTCACCTATGACTAGAACATTGCCATGTGAAAGTGCTGTCTGGGAGGCTTAAAAGTCTCAGAGGTGTTTGTTGTGGATGGAATTTTAGATTCAGATGGTGGAAGGTCTTTGCTCTATTCAGTAAACTGTGTATCAAGTTCATGCCTCAGAGGCCTTTGAGGCTTTGGGACAGATATTTTAAGTAGATCAGCAGAGGAAAGTTTTTTTAGGTGGTATGATGGTGTGGGATGAGTTTAAGTGCTAACCACAATGTGAGTACTACCAGAATGCTTTGATGAGAGATGTTTAGTAGATATCAACCCCTTTCACATGTTGAATCTGTGTCCAATTACTCCAGGGATATAATTGTGCCACTTTATATCTCACTGCCTATGTATACTAGTGAATACAGGACTGTCTTTTGCACCTTTGAAGAAAGGGTTGGAAAACTATAGAAGTTACAGAAGTGTTTCAGGATCTTTCATTGTGTTTTATTTCTTATGGAATATTAGGAGGTAAGCTCTGTCTGGCCTATAAGGGATTATCTGTTCCAGTACTATTGGAAAACCTAAACCAGGAATACAGTGTTTGGGAGTTAACATCAGATCAGGAAACCTAACACTAAAATAAATATCAATAATAAAAATGTCCAACGGGTATATTACATGCTGATTTCCAGGATTATGGAATTATCTCTACCCTATAATCAGAAGACATCAGTCATTAACTTAGTTTAGAGGTAATCTTGATATTTATTTATTTATGCTATTTGTTATTTGGGTAGATGGGATGATCCAGGGACCATTTTCAACCACATCCAGAGACTTGAAGGCAAAATGCAACAGCATTCAGTTAACACACAAACACAGGTTTAACAGATGTTGCATGGCATCATATGCATTTGCCTGTGTGAGAAGTACAGCATCTTAGATCCCAAATTTGTTGCAGATATTCTAAACAGAGCTATACGCATACATTGTGAGAAGCACACAAATCATATTAGACATTAGGAATGGAGCAATTATACATACAGTGTGAGATATTTTTACATCTATTGAGTAATATAATATTAGCCAAACTAAGGCATCATATGCGAATGTACACATTATTAAAAGACCCATTTGTTTATTTTCTAGTTCGCTACAACTCACTGTTGCATGTTGCAGTGTGAAAAATAATATATAAGAAGTGAACAGAATAGTGGATATAGTTAGCTTGGGTCTAGAAAGCATCTGCATTTATATTCTTCATAATCATAATCATCAACAACCCCTTTTTCCCATTTTCGACATGGAGTCAGGATGTTGTGTCAACTATCGCCATCTCTCTATTCAATGCCGCTCTCCTACATTCTTTAACACTCTGGCCTAACTGTAATTGGTCTTCTCTCACACAATCTATACACCTTGTTTCCTCTTGCCTTCTTTCTGTCTGTCTCAAATCTTCTTCACCAGATTCTCTTCTGATTTTCTGCACATGTGCCCGAACCATCATAATCTGTTCTCTTTCAATGTTTCTGCAATTGAAGCTACTTTGGCTTCTGCTCTTATGTCCTCATGTCTTCATCTGTTCCTCAGTGTGTATCCTACCAAATGTCTCAGGCACTTCATCTTCATCATCTCTATCCTTTTCAACTGCTCTGCCTTTACTGCCCAGGTTTCAGTACCATACAGCAGTACTGGTCGCATCACTGTTTTGTACACCTTACTTTTCAGCTTCTTTGGCATTCTTCTGATATATACTACACCTGACACTGTGTCATTTGGCTGTAGGGAGTTATATTCATCTGTAAATATGACTGCAAGAATGCACAGAGGGTTTTAAGATAACTGAAGTTCTTGTACACTAGCAGGAAATAAATTCAGCATACCAGGGATCATTTGATAGAAGGCTTTTTCTGTAGAGGCCAGTGAGTAGGGTTTGCTGCAGTAGTAAGCTGTTCTGCTTTCTTAAAGCATAGAGATTTAGTTTGATGAATAAATTATTATTTAGTAGGGGACAATAACTTTCATTTAAGAGCTTGTAAGTAACAGTATTTAGAAGACATTTAACCCTAACTTCCACTGGTAACCATTTAGTATTAGTATACTATCACAGTGGCATTCAGTGTTGAAGAAAGAGTGAATAAATCTCATTAACTTATTTTCTCCTGTTTTAATGATACTAAATTGTCCTTTGAATGTATAATTATTAGAGGTAAGGTGTATTCGAGTCTAGAGATGAGCACATTCTGGCTATGGAGGAAAGAGTTTTTTTGGTTACCAGGTCTGACATTATAAGCCATTCTGGTAGAATAAAGGGATAAAACCCTAATACATTCCATAATGGAAGCCATGGTCCAAAGAGATAGGTTCCCTCAGATGTGTGTCGACAAGCACAGGGGAGGTGGACAGGGAAAGTGAATAGGTCATGTATTTAAAAAAATATATATAAGATAGACAGCAGACACCCCAGGATGCCCATTGGATCTTCACTGGTCCCGGTATAAATGCAGCATTGGACTAAAGGGAAAGTGAAGTGTTGATAAACCCAACAAAGGACATTGGGCAATGGGATGGCTGTCTTAATGACAGTAAGGGAAGGGGAAAAATAAGTCTGATATTTTGTAAGCAAACTTTAATTTTTGTGGTGAGGAAGAGTTTATGTATAAGTCTAAGCCATAGGTATCTCCGTTGTGTGGTATAGGGGAGTTCAATCTCACAGGGACCAATAATGGAAGGGGTGGTGTACCAAAAAGCATTACTGTCAATTTCTTGGTATTAACTGACATTTTATATATGGATAACTCATTCCAGATGTTTGAGAAGTCATTTTGCAGCTGATTGTAAAGGGTAATGATAGATTTAAGGGCTCTTGTTTGTCAGTATACACTCATCAGGGTATAATATATAGTTGATATTTGGCAAGTCAAAGGGCAGAGTATCAATACGCAAAACAGTAGCAGGTCAAAGACAGTACCTTGGGAAAAACCTTTTGCTGTTATAACAATTTCAGAGAAAATATTATTGGTATATACCATAAATGTATTCTCAGTAAGAATTTTTTTAATTTGGTTTTAAAACAATAAATAAACAAATCAATCATAAAACAAACAAATAACTATTTAGGTTCATAGGTTGGTACTAGGCTATCAGCCCTAGGGCCTATACAAGCCTAGCCATAACAATTCCCTGGCTATTTCTTCCCACAGTATTTACTTCCCTGGACTCTGTATAGCAGGGTGACTGCCATCATCCCCGGGGTGAATTTCCTATCTCCCATCCAATCATCAAGGTTCCTTTTGAAGAGGGCCAAAGAGGTGCTCTGCTTGACATGTATGGGCAGTCTATTCCAGAGTCTGGGGAGTCTCTGGGTCAGGAACTTATCCCTCCAGCATGTTTCGTTCACCGTGATGACAAGGTTTAGATTCCTGGAGCGTGTGACTCTGAGGGATTGGGATTTGTTTAAGTGTAGCATGTCCAACAGCTCTGGGTTTGACATGGCCTTGTATGTTAAGCAGAGATCGCCTCTGAGTAGACGATATGCGACAGAGTATAGGTGGAGTTTTTTTTGACGGTCAGCATAGGGCATCTGCTTTAGGCCTGTGATTCTTTTACTGAGGTATTTCTGCGGCCTTTCCAGTTGTTGCAGAGGTCTTGAGAGATGCATACCAAATGAGGTGTTATATTCTATAATGGGTCTAATGAGGGATAAGTACAGTGCAACAATGACCTCCTTTTTTCTGGATAAAAAGCTCTTAGTGATGAGGTGTGCCACATAGAAGGATTTCCTGACTGTTGTGGCAATGTGGTTATCGAAGGTGAGACCACTGTCCACCTGTGTCCCTAAGTCTCTTATCACACTTTCAGTGTTTAGTGTATTGCCACCTAGGTGGTAATTCATGGGTACATGTTTTTTCCTAAAGGGGATAACTATACATTTCTTGGCACTAAGCTTGAGCCCATGGCTCTGGCACCAAGCATCTGTTTCTGTAAGGCTCTTTTGTAGAATATCCACATAATTTGGGGATTCGGGTCTATATTATATCCTCGAACACTTAAAAAAGCGAACACTGATTGATCAAACTTATTTTCGCAAAACTGCAAAATATCGAAGCAGCAGAAACTCAAATTTTTTCTTAGGGAAAGAATTTGGTTGTCCGTTTCTGTTGCTTTGGTATTTTCAGTGTTATGGTGGAAAGTTACCGGTCGGATTTAGGTAAGTGTGTGATTGTGTGGATGTGAGTGTTAGGGTGATTTAGGTGAGTTAGGGTTAGGGCTGGGGTTAGGTGTGTGTGCGATTGAGTGGACATGAGGGTTAGGGCGGATTTAAGTGAGTTAGGGTTAGGGAGCAGGTGAGGTGAGTGTGCGATAGTGACGGTCCTTAGGGTTAGGGTTTGGGTTAAGGTAAGTGGGTAGTTAGTGGTGTGTGCATAGTTTAGTGTAGGGTTAGGTATCAGATTTTAGGTGTATGTGTGTGTATTTCTGTTTGTTTGGTGTGCTTGTGTTGTGTGTATGTGTTTTGGATCAGCGATTTTTTTCCCTGGAAAAAAAAATCGCTGATCTGACAGTTCGAGATTGTAAGCTTTCGGTTAAGTTAGGTCGATCAATCAGCGTTCGCTTTTTTAAGCGTTCGATAATATAATATAGACCCGGGGATTCAATGATGGCTCCCAGTTTGCAGTCATCTGCAAACTTTGTTAGCCAGAGTCCCTTAGTGCTGGCCTGTACTTCAGAGAAGTAGATGCCAAACAAGAGCAGTCCCAGGACTGAGCCCTGAGGTACTCCACTTGTCACTTGTCTGGAGCTGGATTTGGAGTCAGCTACATTTACAGTGTGGGTTCTGTCAGTAAGCCAGTTGGCAACCCATTGAGTGAGATAGGGATTAGTGCCCGGCTTAGTAAGTTTATCTATGATTCCAGAGTGGGGGATGGTGTTGAAGGCCTTGGCAAGGTCCAGATAGGCTGTGTGGACCACCTTACCCTTATCCATGGCTCTGGAGACTGATTCAAAGAAGTCAATCAGGTTCAGGAGACAAGATCGGCCCTTCAAAAACCCAAACTGCAATAGGGTCCAGTGTTTGAAGGTTGCCAATGTCTTTGTTTATAAGTTCCATGATAATATGTTCCATGGCCTTGCAGATCAGGCTTATCAGACTGATGGGGTGATAGTTCCCAGGATCCAAGGTGGATCCCCCTTGTGGAGTGGGATCACTGTAGCTGTACACCACTCAGTGGGCATGAAGCTTGAGGTGAGGCTATGATTAAACATGACACTTAGGTGTGGTGCCAGTTAATTTTGTAGTTCATGTAGAACACAGCCTGTGATGTCGTCTGGTCCCATGGAAGCTGTATTCTTAGCTTTGGAGAGTGCGTTTTTTACCTGTGTGGCCGTTATTACCGGAATTTGGCAATCTTTCGGTATTGAGATGGGCCTTTTAGGGGGTGAGAGGGGGGTGAAGTTTGAATCGATCTGCCAGGATATTGGCAATATCCTTGGGATCAGTATATATAATGCCATTCTGTTGTACCTCAGAGCAGATCTGAGCATTGCCATTTAGACTCTTGACATAGCTATAGAATGCCTTGTGGTTGTCTTTGGAATCTTTGGCAATTTTATTTTCGTAACTAACTTTGAAAGATTTTATGAGGGATCTCAGCTTCTTACTGAGGCTAGTAAGGAGTTTTTTGCATCCTGGGATTTTCCTCTTTTCTGCAACAGTTTCTTCCTTCTGTTGTAAAGTTTGTTTATGGCAAGGGACCACCAGATTGGCTTCCTTTTTTTGGAGGAGAGCGTCTTGGTTTTATTGGGGATGGCACGATTCATGCACAAGTGGATGTGCTAGTGCAGTGCCTTAGTGTAGGAATTAGTAGTCGAACATTCAGTTCCTGTCTGCATGGGTGTCATGAAGTTTGTCACTTCTGACTTGAGTAGCATGAAGTTGACTTTGGAGACGTTTTTTGTGGAGGTTTCCTTACTGGGGGGTGGGGGTGGGATGTGGATTTCAAGGGTGATTACCTTATGGTCAGACCTGACCAACGAGGGCATGACCATAGGTGTGGAGCATCGATTTCCCATGTTGGTAATGACCAGATCTAGGATATTAGAGCCCCTGATGGGACTAAGGATTAGTTGATCCAAGGCATTGGAATTTATGAATTCCAAGAACCGTTGGGCAAAGGTGTTGGTACATGAATAGTTTTCCCAGTTAATGGCAGGGTAGTTGAAATCACCCTGTATTAGGGTGTTTGATTGTATCTTAATATTTTCCAGTTTGTTTAGAAAGGTATAGTGAGAATCTTGGGGCATGGTGGGGGATCTGTAGCAAGCTACAATTTGGATTGCAGTCTTACCTAGTGTTATTTTCACCTGAAGAATTTCAGACGCATTGTCTTGGGCAACTAGCCTGGTGTTGTGAATATCCTTGGAGAATATGGACACTTCTCCACCTTTAGTGTTTCAGTCCTGGTTTGGTAGCTGAAAAGTGTGGTAGGAGTTGTAGCCTGGTATTGCAGGGGTGCTTTCTGGAGCCTTGAACCAGGTCTCAATTACTGCTCAGATATTGATGTTTTCCATTTTTAAAAGTGCCTCGAGAAAGAGTGCATTTTGAGGTTTAGACTTTTAGCATTGAGTAGCATTACCTTCAGATTTTGCGTACTTGTACCTGTTATGGTGGTGGTTTTGTCCTTTGAACTTTGCCTAAAAAAGGCACTATAGGTGAGGCAAGAGCCTTAGCCAGTAACCTGAATCCCAAGGGTGACAGGTGCAGACCATCTCTAGCAAAGCATTGTTGTCTGTCGTTCATGTCGTCCCAGGCAGACACATACTGGATTCCCTTTGAATGACACCAGAAGCTTAGTCAATTGTTGAAGTTAATAATTTTGTCCTTATATTGTGGTATCATTCTGGGCAAATGCAGGATGCTACTCAGGGCTAGGGTCACACCTGCCTGGGCCACATGATCTGAGAGCTCTTCCATGTCTCTTTTCATGTAGTCCAGAGAGGTACATCTCAAGTCATTCACTCCATCATGGACAATGACAGAGTCATATTTGTACTTGTTGTGGAGTGACTTGAGTGCATGCATTATGTGGCAGATCCTGGCTCCCGACAGGCACCTGACTGTAATTTTCTCCTTGTTCAGCCTGGTGAGTGGGACATCAGTATGCCTGACTATAGAGTCACCTATGACTAAAGTGTTGGGTACATTGTCTTGCCTTAGGGGCTGTTGTTGGGTGACACACTGGTGTTATGAGCTATGTGAAACTTTGATTGTGATTGGTGTTAATTTGCATTTCCGCTTCGGAGGTCCTTATTGCTTGGGCAGGTTACTGTTAAGGGTCTCCACATATGTGGGTTTAGTGTTGCTATGTGTGGGTGTTGGTGGTGTGTGTTTAGAAGGACTATGTGCTGCTTGAGGTGTAGTGCAGGTTTTAACCTTCTCCTCTTGACTGCCTAGCACAATCTTGGGTGGAGAGAGCTTTGCTTCCAGTTTGACTATGTAAGTGCATCTCTCACAGGTTGTAGTGTTGAGTGGTAGGAGGAGAGGGTTGTCTCTGTACATGAGGTAATTGCTGCATTGCCCCAGTATGCCCAGGTTCACCAGATGGACAGGAGAAATCACCGGAATCTGACTCTTGGACATGCCTGGTTTGGTGCTTTTTTATGTAAAGTACAAGAACTGTTTTCCCTTACCTTAGCAAGGTACTTTGCAATTATAGGCTGTTTAGTGCCTATGTTTAATTTCTCCTTATTAACAAAGAGAGCTGAGCATTTGTATCAGTTTAAGACTTCCTAGTGCTTTCCAACAGGTTTTAAAGCAAGTACTAGTCACAGGGATGCGTAAAGGTAAGATGAAAAAAATGGTTTAACCTAAACACCGCAGTGTGCACTAGAGGAGTTAGATGTGAAAGTAGGCAACTTAAGTTTTACCTGTCTAAAATGTTATGTTTTAGTGGAGAGTCACTATTTTTAAAACAGCAAGATAGACTGAAAGGGGGTAGCCACTTTTGTATTCTGGTACTATGGAATACAGTAGGATGGCCAATAAATTTAAATAGTTGAAGGGGAGTGATTTCACAAAATGATAATTTTGTGCTTACTCACACAAGCCAGTAAAAACAGAGAGGAAATGAGATCTATGAACAAATTAACATAAGGTGGAGGCAACTAGAAAGACAGTGGTGTTTAAGAACACTATAGTAACCAGGTGGGAGGGTGGGGACAAAAATTTCTGCCTGACTCACAAGAGACAGAGCTGTGGTCTCTTTTCAAGTTTTGATATGCAGTTAAAAGCAGAATACAAGTAAAACACAAGGTAAATGAAACAAATCACAGTATTCAAAATAGAAAAAGGCAATAAAGTAGTATGACAAATAAAAATAAAACTAACCTTTCCCTCACAGCAAAGTATAGCAGAATCTGGGTGAGCCTTTCTAGTAAAGCTCTGAATGTTTTATTTACCCCCTTAAATAGAAGGTTTAGTTCCTAGCTCCACCCCCTTAGTTTACAGATAATTAACCTTAACTGACCTGTTCTATTGACCTGTACTAATTTCTGCCTGACTCACAAGAGGCAGAGCTGTGGTCTCTTTTCAAGTTTTAATATGCAGTTAAAAACAGAATACAAGTAAAACACAAGGTAAATAAAACAAATCAGAGTATTCAAAATAGAAAAGGTAATAAAATGATACAACAAATAAAAAGCAAACTAACCTTTTCCTCACAGCAAAGTATAGCAGAGTCTGGGTGAGCCTTTCTAGTACATAGATCCACAGCTGATCAATACATCAAAGTTATACATATCAACAATTAATATTTTTCAAGCAAGTCTTTAAGTTTAAGCCAAGATTTATATGAATTTGTATTATTAGAAGTCATAATCGTTATAGTATGCAATTCATTACTGCAAACAATTTTGACATACTAATAAATTCAGCACTAGAGGGGGTAACTTTACTTTTCCAATTTTTAGTAATCACTTTTCTGGCTATAGCAAGAATAGACCAAAGAAGAGGCAGTTGAGTTTTTGGAATTATCTCAGGACTTGGAGCATTAAATAGAACTAAAGATTTAGAAATATTACATCTATCTGACCATAGAGCTTGAATTAAGTTAATTTCTTTCCAAAAATGGGAGATGATTTCACATTCATATACCATATACGTCAAATCAGCTATTATTTCAGAATCACATCTCCAGCATTTAATTCTATTTAATTTATACATAATTGTAATTTTGTTAGGAGTGACAAAGGCTCTGTGTAAGAATTTCCAAGTGAAAATTTCCAATATAATGACAATGTGGGTTGATCTGTAGATGTTAATATTATTTATTTGTATTCTTCAGAGACGTCTTCATTATTAATTTTGAGGAATAGTTCCAATAGGAATTGTCTACATATGTAAAATCTAACTTAAGAATTTTATAAATTTGTGACAAATATGATTTATTTTTCATTGCATTATTATTGAATATTTATTAAGAATTCCAATAATTTGGGGAACAATGTCTTATCTAGGTTAAATATTGTATTTCTGTCTGTGTTCACAAAGTGTCTAAATATTTATAAAATTAACCAATTCTCAGAATCTTGATTGTATTTGGACTTTAAATTTTCAACAGTATATATATATATATATATATATATATATATATATATATATATATAAGTACTATTTAAGAATTGATGCCAATAAATTAAGTTACGTTGTTGTTTCAATATTTGCATTTTGTTAAAGTTATGAGTTTATAAGTACTTATTTGTATATAAAATTGGAAACAGAAAATCTTAAGACTTTAATACAATGGTTAGAATATGTGAACTTCTGGAAATAGGAAATTATGCTATTTAAAAAGTGAATTTGAGAAGACGGTGTAATTCCACTTACACAAAAATCTTTTTTTATAGCCAAATAAAACTATTAGGGATTATTTGTTTATGACAGGTTGTGATATATTTATTATTTACTAATAATTTTCTTGATGTATTTGTTTTCATTTTTTAATCATAAAATTAATTTATCCACAATGCTATAACTTTTACAATTGCTGACATAGCATAAATTGAATATCAGGAAATCCTATTCCACTATTATCCCAACCTTTTCTGTGCTGATCAAAGGAAAGTTTTGGTTTATTAGGATGCCAAACAAATTAAGTAGAACATTACTTATCTTCTCCATCTTTTTTTTTTTTTTTTTTGGTGAAGATAGTACTAAAAAATTCAAGACAAACAATATTTTAGGGAGAATTAACATCTTAATAAACATTAATCAATCTTCCATGGTAACCAAGAAATTGTTCCAGTTTGAGACTAAACTTAAAAGTTATCAACAACCTGTTGAAAGTTTGTATGATTTCTTTAGTATTAGACATAATGGTTATGTCAATGTATTTTATTTGATTGCAATTCCAACTGAAGTTAGATTAGATTGTTTTAATTTTTTTATTAATTAAATAATGTACTTGTTTTATTATGATTAAATCTTAAGTTTGATATTCCTTCAAATTGACTCAGAACTAATTACATGTTCTAATTAATTTTCTATATTTCCTATTGTTAGTAAAATATCATCAGCAAGATTTGAATCTTTAGTTCAAAATCTTTTTTTTATTTTGATAGCATTAATGTTCTTATTGGGTCTAATACTATTAGCAAAGGGTTGTATACCTAATGCAAAAAGTAAAGGTGATAATGGACAGCCTTGTTGTGTGCCTTTTTGTAATTTAAAGGAATTAGAAAGAAAAGAACCTATTTTAACATAAACACAAGTGTTATTGTATAACTAAGAAATTAATGCAATTAGTTAATGTGAGAAATTATACATTTTAAGTGTTCTAAACAAGTACGACAAATTAACTGAGCCCAAAAGCCTTATCTAAATCTAGACAAGTGATAAAAGTTCTTTTTTATTTTTATTTGTGTACTCTATTCATGTATGTATTCTTATTATATTATCCTGTAATTCTCTATTTAAAATATCCTGTACTTCTCTATTTAAAATAAATTAGTTTAGATATAAGTAGATTAATTCTGTTAGCTAAATAAGCATGAACATCTTATGGTCCACATTTAAAAGTGAAATGGGTTTGTATGATGAACATTTTGTAGGATGCTTATCTTGTTTTAAAATAGTTGATGTAAGGGAATACATCTATGATGGGGGACTTCAGCAGCTGTTTTTATTTCTCTATAGACCTTATCTAATATTTTAACTGCATCATCTGGTAGTATTTTATATAGCTGTGGTATAAGACCATCTAACCCAGCTCCTCATTATTTTTTTAACTTTTTTATTTGATCTTTTATTTCTGTTAAAGTGAATGGTCTATCATTTTTTGTTCCCTTGCTATTTTATTATTTATATTTCCCCTTAGAAATGTTTCAACTATATCTTCATTATCTAAGTTATTTATATTATTTATATTTTCATAAAATATTGCACAGCCCTCAAGAATACCTTTAATATCTGTTCTTCTTCCTTTTTCATTATTTATACTGTATGCGTTATAATTTCTTTGATATGATTTAGTTCATTCATTTTCTTTGATCTAAGAAAAAGTTTATGCAAGCTTAAAGGGTTTACTGAATGTCAAAGGGTTTACTAAATGTCCCTAAAGTTTTTCCAGGTTTACTGAAACTTTATGATTTAGAATTTCAACATATTTTGTATTTAAGTTTCAAGTTCAGGCTGACTGATAATGTCAGTTGGTTTTAGATTTAACTTTAGTGTGTCTGTTTTGGCCAGTAGTGTATTAAATTATTTGTCCCATTCTCTTGAATACTAATATACCAGCTTGTAACTCTCCATTTAAGTAAGCCTTTAATGAATCCCACAGGACAATGACAGATACTTCACCATTCATGTTTATTTTGGGGAAATTTTTGAGCTCTTTAATATACCAATCTTTGAATCCTTTTATTTTAATAATGTATGCTATCTCCTATGATGTATTCAATTGTGAGTTCTTAAAATAATATGCAAGATTATAATGTTATGGTCCAATAATGGGTATGCAGCTAATGAAACTTCTTTGATAGATGATAGATTATTTTAAACAACAATGTTATCAATATTTGTCTGTGTTCCATATCTATATGAATAATGGGTAAATTGAAGTGAGGTTATTTTCCTTAGCCCATGTATACCTTTTAAGTTCATTAGATTTAAAAAAATATTAAATGTTTGGCTGAAGATGTGATTCTCAGCTTTCTATCTGCAGTACAATATTTGTTTGATAAAATACAATTAAAATCACTAGCCATTATGATTTCACCTTTCATTTAATAGACTATAGTGTCTAAATGATTTTTTGCATCTTTAGCTACAAACCATGAAATCCAGTAATAGTTCACCAATGTCTATATTTTTCTGTTCCACTCAATTATAGCAATGCTTAACATACCATTTTTATCAACATAGGTACCCTTTACTTAAGGTATTACTGGTGAATTCTCCCATAAAATAAAGATACCTCTTATTTTAGCTCAAAAGCCTGAACCTGCTAAAACCAAATAATTCTTTAATGAAAGTTTATTTACATCTTTATTAAGTAAATGTGTTTCCTGTAGAAATACTATTTCAGCTTTATGTAACTGCAAGTATTTAAACAGATTCTCCCTCTTTACACGACTATTCAATTCATTAAATTAATAGATATGCATTTAATATCAGAGATTTATATAAGAGCTAAAAATAACACAGGTATAATGATATCACATTTATATACAGAACTTATTATATACTTTATATATAACAATATGAAATCTTCAGCTATAGATGAAGCTTTTGACACAAATAAAAAATTACCTAATGAAGTAACACTAAAACATTCTACCATGGAATAATGTATTCCTGGTTTGTTGCAAAAGATGAACAGACTACCTCACAAACTCTCCATTAGACTAACAATGCTTAACTCATGCTTCAGATTCATATTAATGATATGCAATATTTTTAGTATACATCATCTTAAAAAGCCCATCAGTGAGTTATTATGAATAAAGAAAAGTTAAACAGGTGTTCAGAATCTTTATTATAAGTTGAACAAACTGAACATCTCTACAATCATCTTTCCCTGTACCTCACATTATCTCCCTGGTCTACTATACAGAAGAAGTAAGTTGTCATTTTAATGTATTAATTTATAGGTCAGATGATTTTATATATTTTTTCTATTTTATTTACTATGTGTAAAGTTGTTCATAGGATCATAAGTTCATAAATTAGTACCAGGCTAACTGTCCTTGTGAGCCATTCTAAGTCTAGCCAATTACCTCATGTGAGAATAAAACCCTGTACCTTGTGCCTATCAGGTGAACACCTTAATCACTATGCCAGCCAACCACCAACCTTGTAGGCATATTTATATTCTTTAACTATATACATATTTACTTATTCTGATCTCTTTCTATTTCTGTTTGTATACTATGTCTTGTACTATTACTAAATTCCTAGGTTTCCTAGTATAGAGTATCATATAATAAAACATTTATTTTTACCCTTATATATTTGATACTCTTTAGTCTAGTACTACTGTTAGAATCAGTCCTTTTTTCCTTAAATGTTATATCTAATATTATCTGAACAAATACCTGAAAAATCTTCCCTTTTAAGATTCAAACTTTCTGTAATAATTTGTTCTGAGATATTCAGTTTTGTTATCATTAAAAAGAGACAGTAACAGAGAAACACAATCCTAAATTTTTTATCAAAAGTGTTATTCTATAGATTAGTATATAAACTATCCTTTTGGTATTCTTCAATCATTTTAGAACTATTTAATAACTGACAGTGGTTTAGAATGCATTTCTCTGTATTTTGCTTATTATCTAAGTTGTATTCTTTGACATCTTAGCTTATGATTCAAAATATTATGATTATTTACTTTTAGACAGGGTATTCTTTGACATCTTATCATATGATTCAAAATATTATGATTATTTACTTTTAGACAGGAAGAAGTAATCTGGGCAGTTCTTAGAATTTTCAAAACTCCCGCAGAATCACAAAAGTTCCCATGATTCTAAGTTGGTTTTCATGATAAGGGCTTGCAAATAAACAGTCCATCAGTTACAATTCATACAAAAACATTTGCAAGTGAATCCAAGCAACCTCCACACTACACACCAATCCCCAAACACCTCCAAAACACTAAAAAAAAACAACTAAAACATCTCAAAGTATCTCAACCACTAAAAGCCATTGCACTCAAAGAAATAATATTTAATGATTCAGCAAGCAGTATTTCTATGAGTTGTGTAATATAAAACAGACTGTCAATTTTAAAGGAGACATAGCATATAAACTTCCATTAAAAGAATGACAGTTATATGTGATCCAGGTTTAACTTGTATACGTGTGAATGTTACTCTAATTATTTGATATCATTCCAATAGTAACTTTTATATATGTAAAAAGCTATATTTTTTATACTTTGTTTATAACATAGGATGGCTTTCCTGGGTGCTATTGCATTTCAAGTATTCTATCAGTAGCATACTACTGGACCATTTTAAGAACCCAGAATGTAACTTAACATGCCTCTTTAATGTCATTAGATGCATTTTGTATTATATTTAACAGTACATTACTCAATTATGCTAAGATATCAGAAAGTGTGCCACCTAACATGTTTCATCATAATAATCCCCCGGATTCTCAAAAACTTGCATAGAGTGAAAGATCAGTGCAGGAGCTCAAGCAGGCAATATGTCTGCATTGCGATCCAGGAGCAGCCGGCAGGGGCGTGCATGAGTGCTCCTCCACTAATCTTGCATGGACTAAGCCCTGGTATTCAAATCACCCCATTTGCAAGTGAAATCCATGCAAATGAGGTGATTTTGCAATCCAGGAAGCTCGCAACAGTCCGTGCAAGACTAGTGCTATCTGCAGAAATGTACTCGGTTAGTAACTGAGTACATTTCTGCAAAATCCAAAACAGAGCTATGACAACTCCAAATAAAGGCTGCATATCAAGTAGTAAGCATGCCAATGGTCAAGTAGAAGGACATTGGCATTGCAAACAAAACAAAAAATAAAAAAAAAAAACTTTTAATTTTTTTACCCGATCTCAGCTGTTTAAGCATAGGGCAGTGGTGCGCAAACACGATCGGGGGAAAATAATAAAATAAACTTAAAATAAGAATTCTAACTAAAATCTTCTGCCATGCAAGTCAATAGCAGGCAGAAGACAACCTGGCCAGTGAGTGCTAAGGGGGGAGGCTCTGTGTGAAACATGTAACTATGCATTAGCAGGCAATCCTATGCAAATGAGGGGAAGGATAGTGAATCCCAGTTTTCCCCAGGATGTGAGTCAGGTCCCAATAGTAATTGAATTATAACCATCGAAAAACACCTAATAATTCCACACACAATAATTTGTTGTGCTGGGTGACTGGATCCCAAGAAAACTCAACGAAAATCTCTAAAATAACACACTTTAATGTAAAATCATATAGTCCGGTTAAGCACTTTCATCTAACATTGTAGACTTCTTCAGAACATGGATTTGTGTTACATCCTGGGTTATATATCATCGTAAAGCCAAACACTTTGTATAATAAATCAATTAATTCATAATTAGCATATACAATTCCCTTAAAGTGCACTGTGCATTCTGTTAGAAATCATGCTTTGGTATTAATAAAATATATTGTGTACCTACCCTAATACTGTGTAAGGTCCCTAATAGATACAACAATAATACATAATCATACACATAGTTAAAAAACAAATTCATACATATTTTAAATATATACACAAATTATCCCTTTAGTTCTAAAATAGGCTTAATAGATATTAATACAATATTCTAGTTGCCACCCCTACAGTCAAAAGTCTAGTATTATTAAGGGTCAATGTATCAGAGCAGCTAGAATGACCTCTGACTTTAATGATATGGTCAAAGAACTAGATTATATAGGTAGTATGTTTAGTAAAAGGGGATACCCCACTAATCTTATTGACAATATTATTAAATATGTAAAGGAAGGATGGGGTAAAAAATACAAACCCCTACTAGGCACTGGGTCTAGTGATTCTATGACCATGATGAGTAATACTATTAACAATCCAAATAACACGTTTCAAAGGGCATGTATACTCCAATATGGAACATATTCCAAAGATATTCAAAATATAATTACAGAAAATTGGAATATCATGAAAACAGACAAGAATATTTACACTCTATTAGGTGAGCATCCTGTATTTGTACACAAAATTGAATTTAATCTTAAGAATAACTTCGAGAGAAAGGTAAATATTAGTAAATACACTAAAAAAGCGGGGGGTACTCACAAATGTGGACAATGTAATCAATGTTTTGCTATTATGGAAGACACCACTTTAACACTGGAAGATATTAATCAAACTTTAATAAGATTTCAGAAAGGAAATTGTCGTACACAACATGTCATTTATTTAGCCAAATGTACAAAATGTTCTTGTTTTTATGTTGGCAAAACCAGCAGATGTCTAAGGAATAGAATATATGATCATTATTATTGCATTAGAAAAAAAGGCCTTACTAATGCATTATATAGACATCTTGGCAAAAGTCCTTGTTGTGAAATGTTCAAGTTTGCTATCTTGGAACATATACTAGTCAACCCCAGGGGTGGTAATATCAGGAAAAGATTAGGGGAAAGAGAAGTTAAATGGCAAATTTTATCGAATGCCACTGTACACCCAGGAATAAATGGCAGTATATCTATTAAGCCTATTTTAGAACTAAAGGGATAATCTGTGTATATATTTAAAATATGTATGAATTTGTTTTTAAACTATGTGTATGGTTATGTATTATTGTTGTATCTATTAGGGACCTTACACAGTATTAGGGTAGGTACACAATATATTTTATTAATACCAAAGCATGATTTTTAACAGAAAGCACAGTGCACTTTAAGGGAATTGTATATGCTAATTATGAATTAATTGATTTATTATACAAAGTGTTTGATTGATTTTATGATGATATATAACCCAGGATGTAACACAAGTCCATGTTCTGAAGAAGTCTACAATGTTAGATGAAAGCGCTTAACCGGACTATATGATTTTACATTAAAGTGTGTTATTTTAGAGATTTTCATGCAGTTTTCTTGGGATCCAGCCACCCAGCACAATGGATTATTGTGTGCGGAATTATCAGGTCCCAACAATATAAGAGTAGGAATAGCTTGGTGCAAGCCTAGGAGGTAAGTGACATCATGGGGGGGGTGTCAGGCATACTGTAAGCGGATTGGAGCCCTATGGCTTGGGTTTGCTCCTAGCTTAGCACAGCTAAGCTAGGGTGTGTGTCTAAATCTGCCTAGCACTCTTTACAAAGCCTAAGTGGGTGTGTTTTACAGGAAGAAAAAAGAAGTTAAACCTGGAAATAGCAGCAGTGTGCACATTTGTGCACTCTGCTTGCGCGGCGCACACACGAGCTTAAACAGGGAGGCAATGGGAAGGGAAAACAGCAGTAGGAAGGTAATCAAGGAGAACTAGCATAGCTGGCAGGTGAAATGTATCAGAATCAGCCAATTACACAGGCAGCAGATCAGCCCAGCCCAGAACACTATTATAAACTAAGCAAACACCATCCTCTCTGTTTTTTCCAAACTCTACACCACTGTATACAAGTGGGAAAATTTTAACAAACAAACCTACAATATGAGAAGGGCTGCAGCAGGCAACATAGAGCAACATGTGCAAGAGGCTGAGGGTGGTGAGGATGTGAATGCTACCAAACAACCCACAGTGAGGAGATGGAGAAGAGTGTACAGACCCAGGGTAACCTACCAGGGGATACACGAGCTGGAGATAGTGGAGCACTATAGGGTGGACAGAGACCTCCTACAGCAAATTGCTGAGCTGTGCCAGCCACACCTGACACACCAAACTGACCGAGGGGAACCCATCCCAGTGGATACCAAGGTATGTGTAGGCCTAGGTATACTAGCCACAGGTACCTCCCAAAGCACAACTGGGGATATCATGGGGATCTCATAGTCATCAGCATCCAGAGTATTCCACCAGTTCCTGGAGGCCATGTCAGCACATGCCAGTGAGTACATATATTTCCTCAACACCCATGAGGTGTTGACCAACAATATGCATCTCTTCCACCAAATAGCAGAATACCCTGGGGTAGTGGGTGCTATAGACTGCATGCACATATGCATCAAAGCACCACCCGGTAAGCAGGGTAGGGCCTACATCAACCGCAGGGGCACCCCTCCATTAACTGCCAGATTGTATGTGATGCCCAGGGCATTATAATGAATGTGTGTGCTGGCTGCCATGGAAGCTATGACAATTCCCAAATATGGTATCCGACGCAGCTGTACCAGAGATTTTCCAGTGGGGACATCCCCTACGGTCACCTAGTGGGGGATGCTGGGTACACACTGGAGCCATGGCTGATGAAACCCATCAGAAATGCACACACACCTGAACAACAACGCCCCAATAAGGCACACTCACTGGTCAGACATATAATAGAGTGTGTGTTTGAAATGCTGAGGTCACAGTTCTACAAGGCTGTTAACATCCATATTGTCAGGCTTGGTCCAGATGTTCTGCACTAAGGGGTTCTGTGGATACCTCTGGACTGTGCAGAGTATGTCAGAATGTCCACATCTATGGCCAATACCTCTGCTGTAGTCCACAGGAGCATTGCGTGCTTGCAGTGGTACTGTACTATGATGTCCTTAGGATGTCTGTCAGTAGCCAATGGTGCACATGTGAAAAGCAGATGTGACCTCCCACACATACCATGTCTATGAAGACAATCCCTATTACAATAGCAATAGTCTACTAATATACCTGCTATACATACCTGACATCCCCTTGCACTACGGAGTTGGGACTATAGGTGCTGAGGTTGGGCTACACCCCATGCTCAGGACATATGGTGAATATATATGTACATATGATTATCCAGATATCTATATAGATAATTACACATCTAGATATCGACATATATAGATGGGTGTGTATATGTACATAGATATGCATATACACACCCAGATATATACATATACAGAGCATTATATGTCTACTCATATACAGACAGTGATACATATGCGCATATACATATACCACGCTGCCATTCCTGCCAGCAGTCCACTGCTGTTGAATCTCCCACACTTATGGTGGGGCTGGGGCCATATATGTGTGGGCTTCACCTACACAATACATGTGTGCCCATATGCACTCCAGACACCAGTGTATGTAACAGTGGTATATGGCCCTGTATTATAGAGTCTAGGGGGGATGCACCATACATAACCTAAGCTGTTATAAAATGTGGGGGTATCAGGGGTGAGCTGCCTTAAGATATCTGGATGTACAGTACCATACATTTCACCTATCTTGACATTACTTACATAAAGTGGGTTACTGCAGGCCTACTTCCTCCTGCTATACAGACTGTTCTGTTTGCCAGTGTACCTGTGATGGTGTCAATTATGCCTTGTTATGTAACAGTTACATCCCATTTGGTCAACTGAAGTCTTTACCACCTAGTGATTGTGTACAGATTGTAGATAGAGGCTGCTGGACTATACACCTGTATTACTTACTGTTGATTGTTTGGTATCCTGTGGCCCAGTCTGTCTTCACTATTGTATGATTTGGAGGGCTTGGCCTGGACAGCAACAGCTGTGAACCTTTTCCAGACTACTGTATTAGTATAACTGTTTTACAGTTGCATTACTCTGTTTATATGGATGTCAGTGTCTGAACAGCTATATGACATGGCATATAAAACTGTGATAGTACACAAATAAAGGTTTTCCATTTCTGCAAACCTGTGTGTGGTGTTTTATCCTATGACCTCTCTGTGGGTATATGTTGCAGGCACAGAATGTCATTTGTATGGGTGGCTCATCCAGTGTCCAGTTGTTAGGGTGTTAACTGTAGGCATAGTGGTTGTTCCATATTGTGTGCACCTACTACATAAGTATCTTACTGTACATATCTCTGCGTGTGTATGTGTAGTCACATGTATATATATACATATGTATATATATATATATATATATATATATATATATATATATATATATATATATATATATGCATATCTGTATCTGCATATATGTGTCTGTGTATATTTATCCTGGGGATGTGGATAGCTTCCACATTTTACATTTTGTAAAGGAACTAGACTATACTGCATGATATGTTACCAATACCAGCCTGACATCATACATGTGGGATGTAGTACTGTTAACATCTTGTGCCCATGTTGTGTCAGGACCTGGTTATGGTATCTGCAACACTTG
Organism: Protopterus annectens; assembly: GCF_019279795.1. Taxonomy (NCBI): domain Eukaryota; kingdom Metazoa; phylum Chordata; order Ceratodontiformes; family Protopteridae; genus Protopterus; species Protopterus annectens. The sequence continues at coordinate 383,826,795 of NC_056729.1, forward strand.
GTAGTGTATTGCAGGGTGGACATGTTTGGCTGCTGGGGGGGGTTGGGATACCAATTTGTACAACATGTATATCGTTTGGGGCCTCTCAACCCCATTAACGGTGCATGTGGACACATATGATTTAGTTAATCTCCCATTGATATCTAGACATTTATGTCCATATATACCTATATGGATATATATATCTGCTTACATATATATAAGTATGTCCGTATATACCTACATAGATATATATCTGCTTACATATATGTAATTTGCTGTGTATATGTAGACATATAGGTGTAGACATATATATGTGTTGATGTAGGCATTCGCATGAATATATGTTCATATATATTTATTTTTATTTATATATATATATATATATATATATATATATATATATATATATATACATATATCTACATATAAAGATATGTGGTAGCTGTTTAGATATTAATATATTTGCACACACATATACATCTACATGTTGGACTACATTCTCTGTACTGTTTAATGACTGGGCTGGATGATATGTTTTTGAAATCATCAGGATTGTGTATATCTGGTATGGCTTAGTTGTAAATCACTTTGTCTATGGTGTGCTGGGTCCTGGGTTTGAGCATTGCAGAGGCTGTTTATTTTGTTGCTGGGAAGAACATGGGCCATTGGATACAGAGTGATTAAGGCACTTTAAAGCAGTTGTAAGCGAGTTTGTGTGGGTTTGCCCGAAGGTAAGCACTGCTAACTTCCAGTTACAGTTTCCTATACTCAGTTAACTTCTGAATTGCTTAACCAGTGTAGGCATTGCTTACCCCCACGCAAACAGGATTAGACCTGCTTACTGCTGCTTAAAAGTGCTTACTCCTACTTACCCCCACACTAATTTCTTTAAAAGAAAAGAAAAAAGGGTTGATAGGAAAGTGGTGAAAAAGGGGCACAAAGAGAGAAAGACAGTAGTGAAAATAGCTAGGGATGTGTAGGAATGGTATAGGGATGTTCCATAGCTGCCCATTTCTTCTACAGCAACAGCTGTGCATATACATTGAATTTGGAGGTAGATTTGGACACTCAAACCCCTGGGAAAGGTGTGAGGACAACAATAATAAGTTAATAATAATAATAATAAGTTGTGATGTCAATTAGACTGAATTACATGTGTCCAGTGGACACATACCTACAACTTACAACAGCCCACAAACTCATCTTTAAACCAGCAGAATGCCCCTCTCTTGCTAAATCTCTAACACCTTACAACCTACCCGTACTCTGAGATCCACAGGCCAAAACCTCCTGCATGTACACAAACCCATCCACCCAACTGGTAAACTACTACTATCCCACACTATAGCCAAACTATGGAACAATCTCCCCACATCACTACGTAATATACCTAACCACAACAATTTCAAATCCATGCTTCTCTCCCATCTCTCCTCCAAATGGGAATGTCCTTCACATGCTCCCACCTAAAACTCCCACACTACTAACTCCACACCTAAATCATCATTTCTTTGCCTACTTTAACTTAATTCAGAGATCTTGCTCAGAACACCTTTTCATAAATCTTTTGCATGCATGCCTCTGGCCTACCTTACTCATATTCTCAAACTTTCATTGTTTGTTTTTCTTATCCATTGTACCCATAATATTGTTTTCCTCTGTGATATTGTTAATTTGTCTCTATTTGTATGTATTTGTATGTCTGTTTGGGGATTTTCCCCTCGGGTCTCCACTGAAAAAGGGTAATTCTTACCGAGCTGGACCAACCCGGTTAACAAATGCAAATAAATAAATAAATAAATAAATGTGTGCGAAATGGAAAGCTATGTATGGGGCGAGATTTTTTTATGGGAACAGATTGCCCTTTTTTTCTTTTTTTCAGGTGAGAATGGGATGTTGGAGAGGAGTAGTAGATATATTTGGGGAGGTAGGTTGGGTAGGTTAACAGGCAAGACACACAAGATGCATACAGGGCAGTATATGACACATGTGGGGGGTAAACACTTTGATGGGGAGGGGTGATGGGATATCGGAAGTCTACAAGCCCTCTTGTGGTAGCAGTGGGACTGAGGTCCCCACCCATGGGCAGTCACCACTGCACCTTCACAGTCCCAAAGGTGGCTGTGCTGGGGGCTGAGCTGCAGAGCCAGTCTGACTCTCTAATCGTGACATGTGGCCCTTGAGCTGGCATAGAAGATCACCAAACTGCTTGTTGATCATCCTATGCACCATGACCCCCAACCTGGCAACGGGTGACAGGTGTCTGTCTGCACCCACTTCCAGGGGGAGCGAACCCCATCCCCTGAGGTGGTTCCGCCTGAAGGTGGTGCAGGACCAATGGACAGGGAGGTCCTGGGTTGGGCCCTAGACATGCCCGGTGCCAAGGCCAGCTGAGGTGGGACAGCTGGGTCCGCTGGGACCGTCCTTACCAAGCGTGCTATAGTGTTTAGATTTCATCAGCATATATGGGTTAGTAATAGTCAATACATTCCAGGGTTAGGTATAATAGCATGCATAGATATTTCCATTAACCCAGACACCAGATACGAAACAGTTACATAGCAAACAAAACACATGCATATATGGGACCACAGTGGTAATAAGAACAGCATGCCGGTACATTGATGGCACCATGCCAACAATGTTGGAATAATTCAATATGGCACATGCATGGGAGCCATTAAAATATTTATCAAACAATTGGACATTATCAGAGTCATTACATACCAGTTGGGGTGGGTATGTTGATTATTTCTGGAGATAAGGTGGGGGCGAGAGAAAGATGTCAATTAAGTAGTATATTCCTGTAGTCCACATTACTTTCCTAGTCAGTGCTGTTATCTATACCTTATAAGTTTTACTACACTATCCTATAGCCTTATTTTGGACAGTGATATGGCTGTCATCATCATTACACATGAACTGATTTTACCTGCAGTATACACCTCTTACTTGCTATACTTCTGGAGGGAATGTTTGTTAACAATGACTAACTGTTTGTACACATACACCTGGATTCTGGGTTGATGTTTTGCACTATTCTATCCAACTCTTTCTGCACAGACTCTGGCCATGTGTTGACCACTTGCTGGTGTGCTGGACATATCTAGAATATTGCCGTCTTCCACCTTTAGTGACCTGACAAACACATATACATGCTTTCCTACACAATTATATTATGTAGCACAGTGTGGGTGACAGTGACCAGTGATACTTTATTATTCAGAGAAACTGCAATACTCGCAATCCTCTACAATATCAGGATGGACAGTACCAATACAGGTTATATTGGTCTGTATTTCTCAGCACAGTGTTCATATCCAAGAGCAATGTTTGTTAGCACTACCTGAATGTTGCTACACAAACTTCCAGATGACACATTAGTATTATGCACATACATCTCACTCTATTACTGTACACACTCTGGTCACAGCTTGACAACATGGGAGTGTAGATAAGACATAGTTGAAATATTACTGTCCTAACAGTTTCGGCGGTTGCTACAGCGATAGGTGTGTTCTCATGATGGTTGACAATCACCTGTATTCCCTGTTTGCTGGCTACACATCTGGGATCATCCCACAGACTTAACAGGGGGACAGACAGCAGATATGGGCACATATACTGGACATTCTGTCCTCATCTGTACAGTTGTGGGGTATGAATCTGTATGCAGCCTAATTCCACTCCCAGGATTCAGATCATGGCTGTGTCTGCTATAACTTAAACACTGTCCATTACAGTTGTGTCTGCTATGTTGATATTGCTGTATATCTCCAATCTGCTTTCTGTCTTATTAATCCCCTGTGCTTATGCATTCTGACCTTGTATAACAACACTCTTATACAGATTTCCTAGACAGTTATATGTTGTAGGACAGTGTGGGTGACAGTGATGTGCAATACCTCATTATTCAGAGCAACTGCATATCATTCTTGTATTTCTGGGTACGGTGTTGGTATCTGACAGACTTGTGGGAGGAATGTTTATTAGCACTACCTGAATGCTCCCACACACAGTACTAGGTTCCACATTACTATTATGCACATACATCTCACTCTGTTACTGTACACACTCTGACCACAGCTTAACAAGTTGGGGTGTAAATGGGACATATGTGGCTTCTTAGTCACATAAGGTATTGGGGAGTTGCTAGTGTGCCAGGTTTGTTGTCATAAATGTGTGTCAATCAGTTGTATTTCCTGTTTGCTGCCTATTTGTCTGGGATCATCCCACTGATTTCCTAGGGGGACAGGCTGATAGGTAATAAATATGGGCCACTTTAACAGACATTCTGGACATATCTGTAAAGTTGTGGGGTATGATTTTCTATGCAGACTACTACCACTGGCAGGATTCGAACCATGGCTGTGTGTGCTAAAAAAACAATAGTTCACATCTCAGTTGCATGTACTATTCATTTTTTTGTTGTTTGCATTTTCCCTGTTTACTGTCTATGTGTCTCTCAGTTGTACTAAATGGCCTCAGGGGATTACACCTGTCATATACAGGCATTCCTACACATTCAATTTATGGTGCATGGTGTGGGTAACAGTGCTTAATACAACAGTACTATTGCATGATTGCAAATCTACATTACCATATGATACCAGAATATACACATGCAGTTTAGCAGTTAGACCTGTTTTGTCAGGATATTACACTTTTATTGACATACAAACAATATGAGACTCTTCCTGCCATATTCTCTAGTGTATGCAGTAATTGCCTTGAACAATACAGATTTTATACTAGCAATTAATTTACTTCTACTTTTATTTTTATTTTCTATGACAGTAAAAGTATGAGTATTACTGACCTGCCTCACATTGCAACCTCGTCAGTCGGCTGATATGGGCCTCCTGGTTCATGGTCCACTCCGTTGCAGCTGAGGGGGACATAAGAGGAATATTGAGCCATACCTAACCATGATATACTTGAGATGGCAATTATTACACACATACTGGGGTGATACTTACATATGTCTGGAACATCCCCTGATGCTCTAGCCTCTTGGAGCCACTTCTCCAAGAGGTCCCCCTTCCACCGCTTCAGGTCAGCATAGTGGTGCCTGACCTGCTCACCACTTTGGGGTATGCCAGTGGCACTGGTGAAGTCACGGACGAGATGGTCCCAGGCCACCGCCTTATATTGGGAGCCCTGGTAGTGGTCCTGCTGCAGTCTCTGTGCATGGTCTTTAACTAGGAGTCCTGCCATGACCTTGGACTCCTGGATGCACCAGCGCTGCACTTGAAAGCACACTCCTTCTCCCCTTACTGCCATAGTGCCTGCAAGGGGAAGCTACAACCAGTTATGAGATGTATTCCTGACTCTTGGGTTTAAGTAGGGTTGATTTCCCACACGTTTCTGTGATTGGCCAGTTTTGAAAAGGCTACGCTATGGGCAAACTTGCTTACCTAAGGTTGGCATTGTTTAAAGGGGTATACCACTGGGCACAAAGAGTTAGCTGGTCTACACATTGTTCACACCACCTAAGCTGGCCTGTGCAATGCTTAGCATTGCTTACATTAGACCTTCATTATAATGCCTTTTTGGCATTGTGTTATTATTCAGTACACCTTATATGTATGGCTGGTATCCCTGATTGATGTATATGTACACTCTGTGGGGTCCTTGTGTTTTATTGGGGACTTCAACACTCTATTACAATTACACCTCACTTCTGGACTTACTGCTGTACTCCAGTTCACATATTTATGTTATGTAGTGGGTTATGGCACATATGACTGTATACTGATGCCTTTCTCAGGTTCAGTTTGGTTATACTTTACTGAGGATTTGTTTGCTACTACCTCATTCTTCTGTAATTCTGTGATGGCTTGGTTGATAACTATGGTGTATAGGGTTCGAGGTTTGATACCTGCATGGCTGTTTATTTTGTTGATAGGCAGAGCAAGGACCGTTGGATACAGAGTGATTAAGGCTCTTTTGAGCAGTTGTAAGTGGTTTTGCACGACGGTAAGTACTGCTAACCTGCCGTTACATCTGCTTACAGAGAGTTAGCTTTAGAATTGCTTAGCCAGTGTAGGCATTGCTTACTGCTGTGCAAACAGGCTTAAAGCCGCTTACTAGTGCTTAAATATGCTTACTACTGCTTATTTGTGCTTACACCTGCTTACTAGTGCTTTATTCATTATGACACTGACACCTCACATGTACATTTACTGCAGTACTCCATTTCATAAATATATGTTATTTAGTGGGTAATGCTACAAAAATATTGGTCATAACATGCTTTGCCATGTAAAATGGAATGCTTGCTCGTAAGGCGAATGCTCTGCCTTCTACACTATTGCTATGCTGTTTCATTTGCATATATCTTCCTTGTTATCCTCTTCAGCCTTTTAAGCTGTTTTAACCATAGCTAAGTGATGGGCACACCCACACACCTATGGTTAGCTGTAATTGGATTTTTAAAGAAAAATAAAGGGTTTCTTCATTTTATTTCTACATCCTGTTGCTGTTATACACAAGGAGGACTGTTGGTGGGGATATGCGGTCACCTGTGAGCGGTCTCGCTCATTGCATACCCCTTTCTGCTGTTCTGCATTGCGGGGGCATGTTTATTCTGAGAGCTCTGCTCTCAGACACACCCCCTGCACTCTTACACGTTCTGTGTAAGCCTAGGAGCTCTGGCAGCACGCATCACTAATATGCATGGCACGCTGCCGTCCTGCTCCTAAACGGTCGCTTCCGTGCAGGACTAAGCTAGTCCTGCACAGAAGATTAATAAATCCAGGGGCATGTGTTTTTTTTTTTTAAAGATTAGTTGGAAAGTGATCTATGTACCCTTTCACTGCCAAAGGAAAAAGATTTAGGCGGGTTCGAAGTTTTAGGCAGCCAGGTATTAAGGAATTGAATCATACTGTCTCCCTCTTCTTTTTCAGGAATCCTGTAAATCCTGTGTTTATTCCTTCTAGATCTGTTGTCTAAGTCTTCTATATTTTTCTGGAATAAATGTTTCTGATTGTTTTGTTTCAGAAAAAAAATTCAGTGTTATTCTCATTTTCAAATAATCTAACATCAAAATCAGACATTGCTTCTTCTATACTCGAGATTTGTGATGATTGCTATTTAAAATATTCACCAGCACTTCAACTTGTTTTTTACATTGCTCTTTAAAAACTGTCCATTTTGCTTTCGAATTTATCTATCTTTACAGATAACTCACTGATGTTACTTAGTATACCCTGTATGTTTTTTTTCAAAGTACTGTCCTGTACAGTGGGCTTAGAATGGTTCATTCTGAGACAGTTAGTTCTTTCTAATTTTCTTGACAGGTAAAAGCACTTGTCATTTTTTGCAGTAAATATTTCAGCAGATGTTCAACTATAAATCCATCAAGTTTTTAAATGTTCCATTTGAGTTTTTAGTAAAAATCCTGCCAGAGATGTTGAAAGGAAGCAGAGCTAAAAACAGTGGTGTTAACTGCTCACCATCTTGGCCAAGCCCCCAGTAAGAAACTTCTGGAACCATTGAACAACTTCTGTGCAAAAACCTAGCGTGCTCATATATTATATGAGTAAGAGCTGTTTGACAGTTTCAAAAGCCCAGTTAACCTCTAAAAAAGCTGACTCTTAATAACATTATGATTTCCATGCTGTTGGATATACAGTATGGTTGATTACAGTGCACAAGGCTGTCATTATACTGTACTTGGGGCAAAAAATGTGTTGTTTATTGGCTAGCTTGTCATGTTTTTAAATATGTTCCACAATTTGATCATCAATGACTTTTTCTAGCATTTATGTTAAGCGTATCTGTTTCTATAGGTCTAAAATCATTTACTGAACTAGGAACACTGACCTTTAGGTAAGGCATTGTAACTGAATGCTAGAAATTTGTGGAAATGGAATTAGTGGTTAGGGTTGGATTATAGATGTGAGATACTGGGCCACTGAGTATCTTACAGCCTAATCTAAGTAATTTGGGATGAAAAGTATAAAACTCAGGATTATAGTGGAAGTCAATAGTCTCTAACAGTTTTTCTGTTGCAACCTTCCTGATACTTCTAAAACAGAAGGTAACAGAGATCATAATGCAGAGTACAATAAAAAGAAAGGAGACAAATATTGTTAAAGAAGGTACTAGATAGTAGTGGTGGAGCATAAATGTGTTTCATATAATTAGGATTTATGGTAGTGGAAACAGTATTAAGTTTAGGAAGCAGTTCATAGGTTCATAGGTTGGTACTAGGCTATCGGCCCTAGGGCATATACAAGCCTAACCATAACAATTCCCTGGCTATTTCTTCCCACAGTATTTACTTCCCTGGACCCCTGTCTAGCAGGGTGACTGACATGATCCCAGGGGTGAATTTCCTATCTCCCATTCAATCATCAAGGTTCCTTTTGAAGAGGGCCAAAGAGGTGCTCTGGTTGACATATATGGGCAGTCTATTCCAGAGTCTGGGGAGTCTCTGGGTCAAGAACCTATTCCTCCAGCATGTTTTGCTCATTGTGATGACAAGGTTTAGATCCCTGGAGTGTGTGTCTATGAGGGATTGGGATTTCTTTAAGTGTAGCATGTCCAACAGGTCTGGGTTTGACATGGCCTTGTATGTTAAGCAGAGATCGCCGCTGAGTAGATGATATGCAACAGAGTTTAGGTGGAGTTTTTTTAGATGGTCAGCATAGGGCATCTGCTTTAGGCATGTGATTCTTTTAGTGAGGTATTCCTGCTGCCTTTTCAGTTGTTGCAGATGTCTTTAGAGGTACATACCAAACGGGGTGTTGTATTCTATAATGGGTCTAATGAGGGATAAGTACAGTGAGACAATGACCTCCTATTTTCTGGATGAAAAGCCCTTAGTGATGAGGTGTGCCATATAGAAGGATTTCCTGACTGTTGTGGCGATGTGGTTATCAAAGGTGAGACCACTGTCCACCTGTGTCTCTAAGTCTCTTATCACACTTTCGATGTTTAGTGCACTGTCACCTATGTGATAATTCACGGGTACATGTTTTTTTCCCAAAGGGGATAACTATACATTTCTTGGCATTGAGCTTGAGCCCATGGCTCTAGCACCAAGCATCTGTTTCTGTAAGGCCCTTTTATAGAATATCCACATCATTTGGGGATTCAATAATGGATCCCAGTTTGCAGTCATCTGCGAAGGTGGTTAGCCAGAGTCCCTTAGTGTTGGCCTGTACTTCAGAGAAGTAGATGCCAAACAACAGCGGTTCCAGGACTGAACCCTGAGGTACTCCACTTGTCACTTGTCTGGAGCTGGATTTGGAGTTGGCTACTTTTACAGTGTGGGTTCTGTCAGTAAGCCAGTTGGCAACTCATCGAGTGATGTAGGGATTAATGCCCAGCTTAGTAAGTTTATCTATGATTCCAGAGTGGGGGATGGTGTTAAAGGCCTTGGCGAAGTCCAGATAAGCTGTATGGACCACTTTACCCTTGTCCACGGCTCTGGATAGTGATTCAAAGAAGTCAATCAGGTTCAGGAGACAAGATCAGCCCTTCACAAACCTAAACTGTTGGAGTCCAGTGTTTGAAGGTTGCTAATGTCTTTGTTTATAAGTTTCATGATAATACGTTCCATGGCCTTGCAGATCAGGCTCATCATACTGATGGGGCGGTAGTTCCCAGGATCCAAGGTGGATCCCCCCTTGTGGAATGGGATAACTGTAGCTGAGTGCCACTCAGTGGGCATGAAGCCTGAGGTGAGGCTATGATTAAACATGACACTTAGGTGTGGTGTAAGTTCATTTTGTAGTTTATGTAGTACACAGCCTGGGATGTTAGCTGGTCCCATGGATGCTGTATTCTTTGCTTTGGAGAGTGCATTTTTTACCTGTGTGGCTGTTATTACCAGAATTTGGCAATAGTTCAGCATTGAGATAGGCCCATTAGGGGGTTAGAGGGAGGGGGGGGGGGTTTGCACTGAATCGATCTGCCAGGATATTGGCAATATCCTTCGGATCAGTATATTTACTGCCATTCTGTTGTAGCTCAGAGCAGATCTGTGGATTGCCATTTAGATTCTTGACATAGCTATAGAATGCCTTGTGGGTGTCTTTGGAATCTTTGACAATTTTATTTTCATAACTAGCTTTGGAGGATTTTATGAGGGATCTCAGCTTCTTACTGAGGCTGGTAAGGGAGTGTTTTTGCATCCTGGGATTTTCCTCTTTTTTGCAACAGATTCTTCCTTTTGTTGTAAAGTTTGTTTATGGCAAGGGACCACCATATTGGCTTCCTTTTTTTGGAGGAGACCATCTTGGTTCTACTGGGGATGGCACGATTCATGCACGAGTGAATGTGCTCGTACAGTGCCTTAGTGTAAGATTCAGCAGTCCAACTTTCAGTTCCCGTCTGCATGAGTGTCATGAAGTTTGTCACTTCTGACTTGAGTAGCATGAAGGTGGCTTTGGAGAAGTTTTTTTACAGAGGTTTCCTTACTGGGGGTGGGGTTGGGATGTGGATGTAAAGGATGATTAGCTTATGGTCAGATCTGACCAACGAGGGGGTGACCATAGGTGTGGGACATCAATTCCCCATGTTGGTAATGACCAGGTCTAGGATATTGGAGCCCCTGGTGGAACTAAGGATTAGTTGATCCAGGGCGTTGGAATTTATGAATTCCAAGAACCACTGGGCAAAGGTGTTGGTACATAAGTAGTTTTCCCAGTTAATGTCAGGGTAGTTGAAATCACCCAGTATTAGGGTGTTTGGTTGTATCTTAATATTTTCCAGTATGTTTAGAAAGGTGTAGTGAGAATCTTGGGCCATGGAGGGGGATCTGTAGCAAGCTACAATTTGGATTGCAGTCTTACCTAGTGTTAGCTGCACCTGGAGAATTTCAGATGCATTGTGTTGGGCAACTAGCCTGGTGTTGTGAATATCCTTGGTGAATATGGACACTCCTCCACCTTTAGTGTTTCGGTCCTGGTTTGGTGGCCAAAAAGTGTGGTAAGAGTTGTAGCCTGGTATTGCAGGGGTGCTCTCTGGAGCCTTGAACCAGGTCTCAGTTACTGCACAGATATCGATGTTCTCCATTTTTAGGAGTGTCTCAAGAGAGTGCATTTTGAGGTTTAGACTTCTAGCACTGAGTAGTATTACCTTCAGATTTTGCATGCTTGTACCTGTTACGGTGGTGGTTTTGTCCTTTGAACTTTGAACTTTGCCTAAAAAAGGCACTATAGGGGTGGCAAGAGCCTTAGCCAGTAACCTGAATCCCAGGGGCGACAGGTGCAGACCATCTCTGACAAAGCATCGTGGTCTGTCAATCATGTCATCCCAGGTAGACATACTGGTTCCCCTTTGAATGACACTAGAAGCTTAGCCAATTGTTGAAGTCATCCATTTTGTCCTTATACTGTGGTATCATTCTAAGCGAAGGCAGGATGCTATTCAAGGCTAGGATCATACCTGCCTGGGCCACATGATCCAAGAGCTCTTCCATGTCTCTTTTCATGTAGTCTCAAGTCATTCAGTCCAACATGGACAATGACAGAGTCATATTTGTACTTGTTGTGGAGTGACTTGAGTGCATTATGTGGCAGATCCTGGCACCCGACAGGCAGCTGACTGTAATTTTCTCCTTGTTCAGCCTGGTGAGTGGGACAACAATATGCCTGACTATAGAGTCACCTATGACTAAAGTGCGAGGTATGTTGTCTTGCCTTAGGGGCTGTTGTTGGGTGGCACACTGGTGTTGTGAGCTATGTGACACTTTGGTGGTTGTGATTGGTGTTTGTTTGCATTTCAGCTTTGGAGGTCCTTGTTGCTTACGCCGGTTAATGTTAAGGGCCTCCGCATATGTGGGTTTAATGTTGCTATGTGTGGGTGTTGGTGGTGTGGGTTTAGAAGGGCTGTGTGTTGCTTGAGGTGTAGTGCGGGTGTTAACCTTCTCTTAACTGTCAAGCACAATCTTAGGTGGAGAGAGCTTTGCTTCAGTTTGGCTATGTAAGTGCATCTCTCACAGGTTGTAGTGTTAGGTGGTAGGAGGAGACGGTTGTCTGTGTACATGAGGCAATTTTTGCATTGCCCCAGTAAGCCCAGATTCACCAGGTGGACAGGAGAAATCATCGGAATCTGACCCTTGCGCATGCCTGGTTTGGTGCTTTTTTTTTTGTAAAGTACAAGAGCTGTTTTCCCTTACCTTAGCAAGGTACTTTGCAGTTATAGGCTGTTTAGTGCCTATGATTAATTTCTCCTTATTAACAAGGAGAGTTGAGCGCTTGTATCATTTTAAGACTTCTTAGTGCTTTCCAGCAGGTTTTAAACAAGTGCTAGTCACAGGGATGCTTAAAAGTAAGATGAAAAAAAATGGTTTATCCTAACACTGCAGTACGTACTAGAGGAGTTAGATGTGAAAGTAGGTAACTTAAGTTTTACCTGTCTAAAAAAGTTAAGTTTTAATGGAGAGTCACTGTTTTTAAAACAGCAAGATAGATTGAAAGGAGGTGGTCACTTTTGTATTCTGGTACTATGGAATACCTTTTGCGGTTGCCATTTTGTTTAGTAAGCTAGCAAAACTGATCAGGATGCATACTTAGTTTCAATTGTAAATTTTGCAGGTAAAGTTGTTGTTTTGATTTTATTCTTGTGTATTTGCTTAAGCTTTGAAATTTTTCTTATTTATAGAAATGATTAATGACTGCCGTCTAGTCAGTCAAAAGTGTATTCCTTTCTTTGATTTGTTTCCATAGTTTGGAAGTGAGCTAGGGTAAATGTGTCTCTTCATGAGAGAAAATAAGTAGTTCTGGATAGGTGTAAGCAAGTTGTAAAATGTTGAATGGGCAATAGTGGATTCACTGCAGTTGTAAACAGTCTCCCATTTAATGCTTCACCACTTTTGAATGAAATAACTCCTAGTAATCAGTAGGGAAATATTGGTAGATGTAAATGTCTGTTGTGAAATATTATAATCACATAGTGAGAGAAAGATTGTAGTGACAAGTAATATAGTTTGTGTGGAATGCTAGTTTTTATTAAATCTAGTAATGAACATTTGCCTAAGTTTTAGTTTGCCTTGTTCCATCTATAACTACTTGGGACAGTATATTGATTAATTTACTTAACTGGCATTTGCTTGGCTTTTCCAATTAATATTTAGGTAATCTAGAATTATTAGATTATGATCTTTGGTTTTAATATTAAATAAATGTAATATTTTTTGTATAAGTGAGTAAGAAGAAGGATAAGAAAGATAAATAATGGCTATGTAAACTTTTGTTTTATATCTTTCTAGCACAATTGTCCTTTTAGGGGCTTTGTCAGAGACCGTTTTTCTTTTATTGATTAGTGTAGGAGCTAGATCTGTATCTTTACTAATAAGTGTGAGTACATCTCTGCTTGATCTGACCTGGGAGATTGTATATACATATAATCTGTATTTTAGGTATTTACATATAATTTGTATATTATTATGTGTATGCATTCACCTTATAAAAGCCATGGATCATTCAACAAGATAATATAAGTCAGAACCTACAGAGTTCAGCATAACAAATACATCCTGCTAAGGCAAAATATTAGAATCAGTACCAAAGAAGCTAAGGCCAAACATAGACATAAGTTTCAAACTAGGTACCTATGTCGATTTAAACAGTCCTGGCATGCTTTTAAATCCATCTTCACCAATAATATAATTTCCAGACAATCTTCCTCTTTTCCACTCCCCAATGATCTGATTAATGGCATCAATTACAACATCTCGCCTAACTAACTTCAAATAACACATGGTTTCTAAACACCCCCCTTCCCCAATCTCTCCAGGCACTTCCCTACACAAGTTTTTGAACTATTTTTCCTTCAACGTTAAGGCTATTAACATGAATAAACTGATAGATTTGCTTAAAAGTTACAGTGTACATACAACCCACATTTCCATTCTTTATACCCTGAAATCCTTAGACTAAGCAGTTGAATATTTAGCAAACCCCTGACTTCTATCTTCAGCCTATCTCTTACCACTAAGTGCTACAAAGCTTTAACATGCAGTTATTATGTTTCATAGGTTCACAGGTTGGTACTAGGCTATCGGCCCTAAGTCCTATACAAGCTTAGCCATAACAATTCCCTGGATATTTCTTCCCACAATATTTACTACCCTGGACCCTTGTCTAGCAGGGTGACTGACGTGATCCCCAGGGGTGAATTTCCTATCTCCATCCAATTGTCAAGGTTCCTTTTAAAGAGGTCCAAGGAGGCGCTCTGCTTAACATGTATCGGCAGTCTATTGCAGAGTATGGGGAGTCTCTGGGTCAGAAACCGATCCCTCCAGCATGTTTTGTTCATTGTGATGAATAGGTTTAGATCCCTGGAGCATGTGGCTTTGAGAGATTGGGATTTCTTTTAGTGTACTGCCACCTATGTGGTAATTCATGGGTAGATGTTTTTTCCCAAAGGGGATAACTATACATTTCTTGACATTAAGCTTGAGCCCATGGCTCTAGCACCAAGCATCTGTTTCTGTAAGGCACTTTTGTAGAATATCCACATAATTTGGGGATTCAGTAATGGCTCCCAGTTTGCAGTCATCTTCGAACTTTGTTAGCCAGAGTCCCTTAGTGTTGGCCTGTACTTCAGAGAAGTAGATGCCAAACAAAAGCGGTCCCAGGGCTGAACCCTGAGGTACTCCACTTGTCACTTGTCTGGAGCTGGATTTGGAGTCGGCTACTTTTACAGTCTGGGTTCTGTCAGTAAGCCAGTTGGCAACCCATCGAGTGACTTAGGGATTTATGTTTATCTATGATTACAGGGTGGGGAATGGTGTCAAAGGCCTTGGCGAGGTCCAGATAGGCTGTGTGGACTGCCTTACTCTTGTCCACAGCTCTGGAGACTGATTCAGAGAAGTCAATCAGGTTCAGGAGACAAGATCGGCCCTTCATGAACCCAAAGTGGGTGGGGTCCAGTGTTTAAAGGTTGCCAATGTCTTTGTTTATAGTTCCATGATAATGCGTTCCATACCCTTGCAAATCAGGCTCGTCAGACTGATGGGACAGTAGTACCTGGGATTCAAGGTGGATCCCCCTTTGTGGAGTGGGATAACTGCAGCTGTGCACCACTCAGTGGGCACGAAGCCTGAAGTGAGGCTATGATTAAACATGACACTTAGGTGAGGTGCTAGTTCATTTTGTAGCTCATGTAGTACACAGTCTGGGATGTCATCTGGTCCCATGGATGCTGTATTGCTAGCTTTGGAGAATGTGGTTTCTACCTGTGTGGCCATGATTACCGGAATTTGGAAATCTTTTGGTATTGAGATGAGCCCTTTGGGGGGTGAAAGGGGGGTGAGGTTGGCACTAAATTGATCTGCCAGGATATTGGCAATATCATCGGGATCAGTATATTTAATGCCATTCTGTTGTAGCTCAGAGCATATCTGAGCATTGCCATTTAGATTCTTGACATAACTATAGAATGCCTTGTGGTTGTCTTGGGAATCTTTGGAAATTTTATTTTTGTAAATAGCTTTGGAAGATTTTATGAGGGATCTCAGCTTCTTACTGAGGCTGATAAGGGAGTCTTTTGCATCCTGGGATTTTCCTCTTTTCTGCAACAGTTTCTTTCTTCTGTTGTATAGTTTGTTTATGGCAGGGGACCACCAGATTGGCTTCCTTTTTTTGGAGGAGAGTGTCTTGGTTCTATTTGGGATGGCACGATTCATGCACTAGTGGATGTGCTTGTGCAGTGCCTTAGTGTAGGATTCAGCAGTTGAACTTTCAGCTCCCGTTTCCATAAAAATCCATGGTACAGCTGCCCCTTCTGAATTTGTCCCATTGCCAATATTTCCCCTGCAGCAAAACTTCTGGTAAAGATTATTTATGAGCAGACATAAGATTACATTGCAAAATATGGTCTGCTGTACAATAGACAGCATGGATTCTAACCAAATTATAGTGCAATAACAGTCCTGTATGTCCTCACTAATCAAGTATACAGCAATATGAGCCATGGATTATTAACAGAAGACATATTTCTTGACCTAAAAAGTGCATTCAAAAATGTTGATTCCTCTCTTCTGATTAATAGGCTCGCAGAAGACATATTTTCTCCTGAAGGAGTGCTACAGTTTCTAGATTACTTTGAAAACAGACCGTCTACTATCTTTGATGCAAACAGCTATGCTATAATTGGTAATACCAACTGTGGAGTACCTCAATGATCTGTATAGGCCTACTGCCCTTCAAGTTATTCATCAAAGATCTACCATAGGAATTACCAACTCTAGATTGTATTATATATGCAGATGATGTTGTCATAATCAGGCAAGTTGTTTTACTATTTGATAACTATTTGATAACTATTTGATAACTGTGTAGGTGGGCTTAATGATTGAATCTTTTCTCCCATGAGTCAAGTACAAGAGTACAGTAAAAGTGTATTAAAAAATACATCATGCAAATTACAGCAAATTGAAGCATAAAACAACTGAGAACAGAGTATAATAACAGAGTATAATAAATATGTACAAATATATAGGTGGACACATTTTAACAATGAGTACCAAACTAGCCAGTTTTTCTAATATTGATTAATGTAGGAGCTAGATCTGTATCCTTACTAATACGTGAAATAAGTCAAAATAAGTGAGTACCTACTTTTGTCAAGTGCAATATTATCCATTGTCATAAAAGCCAGGTGCACTTAGATTCATGTAAACAGCCACAAGACTTCTGCATGGACGGCAGGTGCAAAGGCTCAAAATAGTCAAAGTACACAACAGAGAACAGCCAGCACCATCTGGAAAGGAAGTTTAATGTATAAAACCACAGTCAACAAACCGGTTTCGGCCCAATGGCCTTTCTCAATGTATAACCCTAACTGTAGTAAACTCTGTTTATATACTATCATGAACTTCAATTAAATCAATCAACAATAATGCAATTATAAGTGGTCATTTAAACCATGTGGAAACAATCCACCCAGTCTGATAATCCATGATTTTTCTTTTCTATTCAGAATATTATGCCAGCCTGTCTTGAAACATCTATTGCCCATTATTCTATCAATAATAATAAATTTAAACTCGAAAACAAACAGAATGAGGCTCGCCACAGCATGAAATCCACCAAAAATAATTTATTAACTGCAGTAAGCAAAGTAAGTGCTTTCACGTTTTAAAACGCTTCATCAGACTTTTACAACTACTACTGTTTCTGACCACATTTAAATAATGCACCTTATACTCAATTAATCAATCACATCATGAAAAAGCACTTACATTCTAAAAGCAACAGTCACATATTCACAACATCAAAGGCATATGCATCCATATAAAAACATGAATCAAAATATGAATATTGTCATATATTAAAATATGCATATGTAAAAAACATATACAAATATATCTAAAAGACATACCAACATATAAATTATACATTTCATGTATGTATCAAGATCCACATAAACACATATATAAAAATATAAAAAATATATATTAATAATATATTAATACTAATGGACATAGGGACGTGCCGCTAAAAATGGTTTCAAAGTTACTCTTTCATTTAAACCATGTCCCCTGTAGCTTTGTAATCTTATTATCCATCTGTTTTCACGTTCTTCAGTATAATTCTTTATATCACCCAACCTATTTGTTACCCTAATCAATTCTAGAATGCTAAATTTAAACTTGTGTGTCATGCCTTTATCTAGGACGTGCCAGGCTAGGGCATTATTTTCATCTTCTTTATCTATTGCATAAACATGTTCACGAACCCGTTCCCTAAGACTCCTATTCGTCTTACCTACATAAAAACATAAGGATGTCTGACAAACAGCTATGTATATAAAATTCCTTGACTTACAATCAGCATAAAAATTAAATTTATAATTATAATTTGTATCTGGATGTATAAAATAATCATTTCCGGACATATATGCGCAATGATTACAACTTCTGCAAGATAATGTGCCCTGTCTACTTGATTTCATAAATGTAAATGTATTTTTGTTATTACTATCTTCATAGCATAACAGCCTCTTAAGTGATTTCATATTCCTATATGAAAAACAAGGTTTTCAACCTACTATTTCAACTATCTTCTCATCAGTAGTCAGTATTCCCCATTTGTTTTCTATTATTCCTCTAATTCCTTTATTCATATTCGTATAGGGAATTATCACTCTATTTTCATCATTACGTTGATCTTTATTATTATTATTAATACTCCCACTATTATTATATAGATATGGTCTCCCTTTTCCTTTCCTTACTGAATTATTCATTTTATACACAGCTTCAACTTCTTGTTTACTATATCCTCTTGATATTAAATTATTCACTAACATCTCTTGTTTTTTATTATAACTTTCATCACTTGTAGTGAGACGTGACATCCTTAGTGTCTGACCTTTCACTATGTCATGATATATATGTTGAGGATGCATGCTGCTTCTATGTAACATATTATTTTTCCAGCATGGCTTCCTATATATCTCAGAGTGTATCTTACCATTTATCTTAATCACCTGAACATCCAAGAATTCCATCTTTTCATAAGATTGTCTCTGTTCAAATCTCAAGAAATCTGTGGTGCCATTGATATATTCAATAAAATCATTCAACTCTGTTTCTGTACCTCTCCATGTCAAAAACACATCATCCACAAAACGTTTGTACAATTTAATGTGTTTATTATATATAACATTTGACAACACATATGTACTTTCCCAATATGCCAACACTAAGTTGGCATATGAGTTGGCGCATGGAGTACCCATTGCAACACCTTTTCTTTGTAGATAATAAACACTCTCATATAAAAAAACATTATTACTTAACACTAAGTCAAGTAAAGCTAAAATCTTAATGATGGAACTTCTAGATATCCCTTTCTCAATCAAAAATAATCTCAAAAATTCCATTCCTGTATCATTTGGAATTGAAGTAAAAAGGGAAGCCACATCTAATGTGACCAATAAATCACTATAAGCGTCTTCATTATTTAAAATATAGTTACCATACTTTCCAAAAAATCTTGTGTATCTTTCAATATTGAAGTAGTCTCATTTACAACTGGTCAGAGTTGCTTCTCTATAAATATAGAGGCCGGTTCTATAAGCCAACCACCACCCGAGACTATAGGTCTCATGGGTGGATTTACAAAAGTTTTATGTACCTTTGGAAGACCTCTTATAGTGGGAATAAGGGGGTTCTCAACTAGTAAATATTTATATAAATCACCATCAATTGTATGACATAAGAACATATCATATAACTCAGATTGTATATTATTAATCAATCAATTCAACATGGCTCCATTTAATATCTGATAAGTCTCAACTTCACTCAGCATATTCATCATGCTGGTTCTATACATCTCAGTATCTAGTAATTACAATGGCACCACACTTATCGGCCTGCCTAATAACTATCGCTTTATTATCTTGAAGTCGACTTATCGATTGAAACTCATTATAAGTTAAATTATAAAATTCAGATTTACTATTAGATTTATATAATTCAAAAAAATCCCGCTCACAAGCTTTCTCAAATGTGTCTAATAGAGGATGTCCCTGTGGTACAAAAGTAGAAGGTTTAGAAAACACATTCCTATTATTTATATTAGTTCTATCAAACATTAAACTTAAACTCACTTTCCAAATAAACATTTTTATGTCTAAAATAATATCAGTAATATCTGCTGACTTCGAAGGTATAAATGATAGGCCATGATTCAGTAAAGACCTCTCATTCTCAGTCAGGCAATATTGTGATAAATTTATCACTAAGTCTTTGGTATGGGTTTCAGTACCTTTTTTTGAAATTCGTGTCTGTCCTCCATCATTTTCCTATTGCCTAACCGCCCATGCGGCGACCAGCTGGTTTCAGTCATCTGGTGAATTGGTAATGGAAAAGAAGGAAACGCAGTGTTGTCAGCCATTATAATATCCAGAGTATCTAGTTTGTTGTTCGCATCACTACCAAAGTTCTTCCTGACTGCACCAGCCATCAAAGAACGTGATATTTTCGTAGTCTCCCCAGAAGAACACTCTCCTATATCTGTAACTTCGTTGTTTACTTGAGCGATAACTTCATTTGAATTTACTTCTATGGATGCACTAGCTGATAAATAAATTTAAAACTGGCTGAATTGTGTGCAATTGTATGTTTTTACAAGCATTAGTCAAATATTTATTTCTAATGTTACTCAGGTGTTTGGAAATACGACGTCTGAAAGATCTGGAAGTTTGGCCAATATAAAATTCTGAACAGGTACTTACTACAAGGTAAACAACCCAGTCACTACTGCAATTAGAAAAAAATATTGATAGAAACAATCCTTGAGGTGTTCTTGCTAGTAAACTCCTTTGTCTGATAGATATACTTACAGAAAGAGCAATGCCAACAAGAATAACACCCAACTAACTTAGTCCCATCCAATGTAACTTGTAATAAATTTAGATGGTATGCTACATTTGTAATGACTGAAGTAATGACCTAAAGTTTTTGCTTTTAGAAATGAAAATGAACATCTATCCCTTAACAGACCCTGCAATTTATCATCGGCCAGCAGTATGTCCCAATGATGTTGCACTAAATCTAAAAATCCATGTGTATTCCTACCATAACTGGTAATGAACCTGATTTTGCTGTGATTCTTCTGATGGTCATGTTTATTATATTTAAGTAAATCACTTCTGGAGAGTAATTAAACCTCTTTACTAGTCTTAACCAATTTGGCTAAAGGATAACCCCATTCATTAAAATGTGCAATCAAGTCCTGGTCAAAATACATATAATCCTCAGTGTTAGAGCAAATCTGATGGATGCTCATAAATTGAGACTTGGGAATGTTATGGATAACATGCTTGCGGTGACAGCTGGGGGCATGTAATAATGTGTTCAAGTGACAGGCTTTCCTAAATAATGAACTAGATAGTGTGCTATCCCATTGTCTATGTAACATGATGTTCAAAAAAGAGATGGACACCCGTTCATAGTTAACTGTAAATCTTATACCCCATTTATTCTCATTTAAAATATTAGACGAATTCTTGCAAATAGATTTTGTCCAATTTCCACACCATCCAGCAGTCATCCAAAAAATGTCGCCAGATATCTATTTCATCAAGAAATAATTATGACTGTTATCATAAATAATCATTTATTCAATGTAACCCATAAACAAGTCCGCATATATGGGTGCAAAGGATGAATCCATAGCTGTCCCCTTAAGCTGTAGATAACATTTGTTGTTACAGTAGAACACATTTTTAGTAAGGACCTGCTCTGCCAAACACAAAAGGAATGTATTGAAACCTGGACTGTATATTGAAGCCTTCTCCAACCAGTATTCCAAGGCACACAATCCTGCCCAATGTGGAATACTGGTATAGAGAGAAGTGACATCTAAGGTGCACATCAACCAATCAGGCTCCAATTGGGTTTCAGATACAATTTTCAAAAATTCCATGGTGTCCTGTAAATGTGCCCTGATGCCTTTCAACAGAGGTTTCAAATAGTTAAATAAACTGACAGAGGTTCAGTGAGAGAGCCCTTCCCAGAAACAATAGGTCTCCCTGGTGGTTTATTAATATCCTTGTGAATTTTAGGAAGGAGATACAAATATTGTGATGAAGGATCTTTTACCTTTAAGTGAAATAATGTATATTTATCAATAATGCCTTCACTAACTGCAACTTCCAAAAACTGATCTATTTAATTTTTAAATTTATGTGTAGGATCAATGGGCAAATGTGTAAATTCTGGCATCCTGTAACTGTCTGTCAGCCTCCTCCACATACATAGACCAGTTCATCACTACTACGTTGCCACCTTTATCCGCTTGAATAATAACAATCCCCTGGATTTACTAATCTTCCATGCAGGACTAGTCTAGTCCTGCATGGAAGCAGCCGCTTAGGATGAGGACGGCAGCATGCCATGCATATTAATGAAGGCATGCTGCCCGACCTCCTAGGCATACAATGAGTGTGTGCAAGTGCAGAGAGCGTGTCTGAGAGCAGAGCTCTCAGAATAAACATGCCCCTGCAAAGTAGAGCAGCAGAAAGTGGAAATAAATGAGGGAGGCCGCTCACAGGTGTCCGCATATCCCCACCAACAGTCCCCCATGTGTACAACAGCACCAGTACATATAAATAAACCACAGAAAATCTGTTATATTTTTCTTAAATCTGAGTACAACTAACTATAGGTGCGCAGGTGTGCCCATCGCTTAGCTACGGTTAAAGCAGCTTAAAAGGCTGAAGAGGATAACAAGGAAGATATATGCAAAGGAAGCAGCACAGCAATAGTGTAGTGGGTAGGGCATCTGCTTAACGAGCAGGCATTCCTGGTTCGAGTTACAATGCAGCATCTACCATTCTCCATGTGAAATCTGTATATGAACAATTTTTATTCATTTATTTGCTGTATAACCTACTAAATAACATTTAAATGTGAACTGGAATACTGCATTAAATACACATGTGAAGTGTCAGTGTCATAATGAATAAGGCACTAGTAAGCAGGTTTAAGCACAAATAAGCAGTAGTAAGCATATATAAGCACTAGTAAGCATGTTTAAGTGCATTTGCGGGGGTAAGCATTACCTACACAGATTAAGCAAAGTAGAAGCTAAGTGAGTGTTAGAAACTGTAACCGGAGGTTAGCAGTGCTTAGCTCCACACAAACCCGCTCACACCCCCGTACAACTGCTTTAAAGTGCCTTAATCACTCTGTACCCAACGGCCCATGTTCTGCCCAGCAAAAAAATAAACAGCTTCCGCAAGGCTCAAACTCAGGACTCTGTACACTATAAGTGCAGTAGTTAACCACTAAGCTGTCATAGCAATGCATATGACTGAGGTATCAGGAAACTAATCCTCACCACAGGAAAAGCAAACCAAACATGTGAACTGAATCTATGTATAGTGTGATGTTATATAACCTGCTACATAACATAAATATGTGAACTGGAGTATTGCAATAAGCATAGATGTGAGGTGTTACTGTAATAAAGTGTAAACATCCTCAGGGCCCCATACCATGTATGTACATATGAATCATGGATACCAGACACATATATAACCTGTAATGATTAATAAATCACTGCCAAAAGTCAAATATAATGCTAATTAACTATTAAGCAATGCTAACCGCTGCACAGCTCAACGTAGTAAGTGTAAGCAATGTGTAGGGCAGCCAATTCAATCTGCCTAGTGGTATACCTCTTTAACAGTACCAACCTTAGGTAAGCAGGTGTGCTCATAGCTTAGCTTATTCAAAACTGGCCAATCATGGAAAAGTATGGAGGAATTGGCCGTATTTAAACCCCACAGGTGAGAATACTACACATAACTGGTTGTAGCTTCCTACTGCAGGCAGAATGGCTGGAATGGGTGAAGGCACTCGATTTAGAGCGTAGTGCTGGGGCATCCAGGAGTCAAAAATCATGG
The DNA here is from genome assembly GCF_019279795.1 of Protopterus annectens. NCBI lineage: Eukaryota > Metazoa > Chordata > Ceratodontiformes > Protopteridae > Protopterus > Protopterus annectens. The sequence continues at coordinate 383,850,162 of NC_056729.1, forward strand.
TATGGCTCCTGGTAAAATACCATGAGGAGAGACTACTGCATGGCCAGTACCAGGGATCGCAGTATAAAACGGAGGCCTGGGACGGTCTCGCCCGTGACCTCACCAGTGCCACAGGTATCCCCCGGACTGGTGAGCAGGTTAGGCACCACCATGCTGAGCTGAAGCGGTGGAGGGGGGATGTACTGGAACAGTGGATCCAGGAATCTCGGCAGATGCTTAATGCCTCAGTACTGAGTAAGTACTCATTCTACTAAGTAGGTTATAATTGCCTAGCTTGTGTATACTATAGATAGGTATGGCTGAATATCACTGTATTTCTCTGACAGCTGCAGATGAGTGGGCTGAGTAGAGCAAGCCCATGATGCTAGGTTGCAAAGGCTGCATCGTGAGGCAGGTTAGTAATTATTCTGCATGTACTGTCATAACAAATAAATATAAGAGCCTGAGAAAGTGTCATACCAATAGAAATAAAGGTGTAATATTCTGTGAATAAAGGTATAACCCCTGGAGTGCTTCTGTTTACTCTTCTTTCATATGTTGTTGAACTGTTGCATAATATAAATAGTACTGTTGTATTAAGCAGTGTTACCCACACTGTGGTATGCAGATAAAATGTGTATGAAGATCTGTATAACAATGTTGGAAGTACCAAGAGGTCAGTCATATTGTACAACTGAGGGAGACTTAGACAGAAAACATTAAAAAGCTTCACATCAATTCCCTGATAGCACAGTGTACTATGATGTTAACTGTAAGTTTTTTGTCACACACAGTAGGGGTTTGAATCACGGGAGTGCTAGTAAGTTGTATGCATAATCATACACCACAACTGTACAGATTTTGTTACAATGTTCAGATAGAAAGCTGTATGCATAATTACACCCAACAACTGGACAGACTTTGCTAGAATGTTCAAATGGAAAGTTGTATGCATATTCAACCCCCTCAACTGTTCCAATCTGTCCAGCATGTCCAGATAAATGGCCCACATCACCAGCTTGGTACCCTGTTCTCCTGTAAAATCAGTGTGATGATCCAAGAAATGTAGGCAGCTGTTAATGACATATAACTGATAGTCAGACGTGTACATAGTTAGAGAATGTATATGAACACAAACCTGTCATTCCAGCATCTCACCCAAAGTGTATAAGAGCAATTCTCAACATAAGTTGCATTAACACCTGCATTTTGTCACGCCCGTATGTAAGACACAGGTCATGTATATAATAATCTATAAACATACCATTGTACAATATAAGACCATTGGGTAGTGTAGTAATACATGCAAAGGACAGATCACTGCAGTGACTAAGAATGTAGTGAAAACTACAAGGATATATTAGTTGTTAATTGAACTCTCTCTGTCACCCCTACCATATTTGCAAAAATAACCCAATGGCACACTTCAATCGGTATGTGTACACGCCAAACTTTTGTTTGATCCTACCAGTTTATAAATATTCACATTTGTTTCGATGCATGTGCCATGTTAAAATACCTCCATATTGATGGCCTGTTGCCATCAATGAAACCTGCATGCTGTTGTAATGGCCACTGTTGTTCCATATATGCATGTGTTCTGCTTGCTCTGCATCTGATTTAAATCTGGTGTTTTGGGTTAATGGATATACCTATGCATGCTGTTATAACTAATCCTGAATGCTGTTGACTATTACTAACCCATATCTGTCTGTAAACTGCAACACCATAGCTCGTATGGGAAGGCTGGTCCCAGAGGACCCACCTGCCCCACCTCAGCTGGCCATGGCACCAGGCACTAGCACATCTGGAGCCCAGCCTGGGACCTTCTCCTCTGTAGGCCCTATACCACTTTCAGGTGGAACCACTGTAGGGGATGGGGCTCGGCCCCACCGGGAGTGGGGGCAGAGAGGAGCCAGTCACCTGTCTTCAGGTCCAGGTCGTGGTGCGTAGGGAGATCGATAGGGCTTTTTGAGACCAGCTATGGCAGCTTGAGGGCTGAGTGGTGCAATTAGAGGGTGAGCCTGCCCCTCCTACACAGCCCCCAGCCCAGCCACCTTTGGGCCCATGAAGGTGCAATGGAGACTGCCCATGGGTGGGGACCTCAGTCCCACTGTTTCCATTTGAGGACTCATGGGCTTGCGACTTCCAAACACCCCTCCCCGTCCAAGGTGCTTACCCCCCACATGTGTCCTGTATGCATCTTGTTTGTCTTGTCTGTTAACCTACCCAATCTACCTCCTCAAATATACCTACTACCCCTCCCCAACATCCCACTCTCACCTGAAAAAAAAAGGGCAAGCTGTTCCCACAAAAAAATCTCGCCCCATACATAGCTGTCCATTTTGCACATGTGTCCACTGGATACATGTAAACTGGTCTAAATGGCATCACAACAAATTTATGTTGTCCTCACCTCTCTCCCAGGGATTTGAGTGTCCAAATCTACCTCCAAATTCAATGTATATGCACAGCTGTTGCTGTAGAAAAGTGGGCAGCTATGGACCTTCCCTACACCCTTCCTGCACATGCCTAGCTATTTTCCCCACTGTCTTTCCTTCTTTATGTCCCTTTTTCACCAGTTTCCTATCAACCCCTTTTTCTTTTCTTTTAAAGAAATTAGCATGGGGCTAAGCGGCAGTATGCACTTTTAAGCAGCAGCAAGTTGGTTTAAGACTGTTTGCGTAGGGGTAAGAACTGCCTACACAGGTTAAAAAATATAGCAGCTAACTGAGTGTAAGACACTGTAACCAAAAGTTAGCAGTGCTTACTTCCGCGCAAACCCATTTACAACTGCTTTAAATTGCCTAATCACTCAGTATTCAACTGCCGGTGTTCTGCCCAGCAATAAAATAAACAGCTCCTGAAGGGATCTAACCAAGGAGCCTGCACACCATAGACAAACTGATTTACCACTAAGCCATGAGAGATACAAATAAATTCAATGTTTTTAGAAACATATCATCCAGTCCAGTCATGCAACAGTACAGAGAATGTATGCCAACAGCTAGATGTATGTGTGTGTAGATATATTAATATCTAAACAGATACAACATATCTTTATATGTAGATATATATATATATATATATATATATATATATATATATATATATATATGTCTACAACTATATACATATATATCAATATATATGCACATATATACATGCAAATGCCTACATCGACACATATATGTGTCTACACCTATATTTCTAAATATACACAGCATGTTACATATGTGTACGCAGATATATATCTATGTAGGTATATACAGACATAGTTATATATATGTTAGCATATATATATATATATATATATATATATATATATATATATATATATATATATATATATATATATATAGGTATGTATGTCCATACATTTGTAGATAGCAATGGCAGTTTAACAAACACACATATGTCCACATGCACTGTTAATGGGGTTGTGAGGCCCCACACACTATACGTTTTGTATGAATAGGCACCCCCCACGGCCAAACATGTCCGCATGCAATACACTACCAAGTGTTGCAGATCCCATAACCAGGACATGACATGGCCACAAGATGTTAACAGTAGGCCATCCCACCTTTATGATGTCAGGTTGGTATTGTTGACATATCATGCAGTGCAGTCTGCCTCCCACAGGAAATGTAATATGTGGAAGCCTTCAACATCCCCAGGATACAGATACACAGACACAGATATGCAGATACAGATATATATATATATATATATATATATATATATATATATATATATATATATATACATATATAAATATATATATATATATATATATATATATACACACACACACACACACACACACACATATATATATATATATATATATATATATATATATATATATATATATAATTTATTTATTTATTTATTTATTGCCATTTGTTAACCGGGTTAGTTCAACTAAGCTGCTTTTGGCCCATTTTCAGTGGAGACCCGAGAAGAAAAGCTCCAGAAAATTGCATACTAGCACATTGATTGCATGCAGAAGTATAGTACTAACATAGTTGAAGGATTTACAAATCTGTTAATAATAGCAAAGTTGAGTACAAACAATAACAAAGTTGAGTTCAGAAAAGTGCAATTACAAAGCTGTTAATACATGAAATACATACATGAAGTTCTATCATCAAAAACATTTTTTTTTCTTAGAGAATGGTGTGTAGAAAAGTGTGAGACAGGAGAGGGAGACTAGGTGGGTTCATGACAGGAGCAAGTCTTGGAGTTAAGTAGAAAGGTTTTTAGTTAATTTTTAAACTGGGTGTAGTGGGTAATAGACCGTAGGCTAACGGGGAGTTTGTTCCAGGCCTTGGTGACAGTATGTTTATAGAGAATTTTCCCAATAGATTTGTTTAGTTGATATATCTCTAGTAGCTGTTGGTTCGATGTACGGAGGGTCCGGGATGGAGTATAGGTGGAGACTAAGGGTGAGAGAGATGGACAGAAAGAGGGTTTATACAGAAATGAGTGTAATATTTGAAAATGAGATAAAAGCAGTTGTTGGGGGAGTTCTAGCCATTGGAGAGAGTTTAATGCAATACAGTGGTGTGTGTTGTATGGTGAGTTAGTGATGAATCTAGCTATTTTATGATAGGTTTGTTGGAGTTTATTCAGGTTGGTGACTTGTATGTTGGTGAGAATTGGGGCGGTGTAAAAAAGGGAGGGGAGGAGTAGTGCCTGTCCAAGTGTCAGTCTAGCCTCTGGGGTGAGAACTTTTTTGTTTCGATAAAGTAGGCCTAGTTTGTGATGTGTTTTCTTTATGCATTGGAGTAAGTGGAGGTTGAATTGAAGTTTGTCATCTACTATGAATCCAAGTAGTTTTGTATGTGTATCAGGTTGAATAGTTGTATTGTTTGAGGATTTGATGAAAAATGATTTATAATGAGCAAGAGATTGGGGGAGGAACAGCAGGAGCTTAGTCTTTTTGGGGTTTAGAATCAATTGGTTGTCAGATAGCCATTGCTCAGTGGAAAGGAAGGTTTGTTGGGTTAAGGTATGGAGCTTGGACATGTTGCTGGAGATAGATATAAGTGTGGAGTCATCAGCTTATTGTAGAGGGAAGACTCTTTGTAGGAGGTAGACAGGTCATTGGTGAATATATTAAACAGAAGGGGACCTAAGATGGAGAATTGGGGTACACCAGTGGGGGTAGGAAGGAAGGGGGAGATGGATGAGAGCCATCTGATGGATTGTTACCTTCCGGTTAGGTAGCTGGTGAGCCATGCTAGGGAGTATGTGGATAGGTGTAGGTTTGAGAGTTTGGATAGTAGTAAAGGATGAGAAACAGTATCAAAAGCCTTTGAGAGGTCGAGAAAGAGACAAGAGACAAGCTTATTGTTATCCATTGCCTCTGCAATAGCATGAGTGAAGGAAAGGAGGGCAGTGGTAGCAGTGTGGTTGGGATGAAATCCATGTTGGGTGGGGGTGAGTAGGTTGTGTTTGATGAGGTGTTAAGAAGCTGTGTGTGAATACATTTTTCTAGTATCTTAGAGAGGGGGGTAGAATGGCAATGAGTCGGTAGTTTGTGGGGTCAGTTGAGTTCCCTCCTTTATGTAATAGTATAATGAAGGAGGATGTCCACAAAGTAGGAACAGTTGTTTCAAGAATTGATCTTTTTATTAGTACAGAGACAGGGTAGGCAATAGAGTCAGCAGCAAGTTTAAGGAAGGTAGGTGGTAATTTGTCTGTGGAGGTAGAACAGGGTTTGAGCTTAAGAATAAAGATTTAATATAAGAGGTAGAAATGGGCTGAAAGTAGAACTGAGCTGTGGTTTGAATGTTGGGTGCTGTAGGTTGTGAAGTTAAGTTTGGCTTAGTGAGTATGAGATTCTGGATGGTATCAATAAAGTGTTTGTTTAGAAGGGTAGCGGTTTCTTCAGGAGATGAGTCTGGGTAGGGGGAGGGGTTAAAAGGTCTGCCTGGGTAGAGGATTTTGTTCAGGGTAGACCAGTATTTACGAGGGTTAGATGAGTTGCTTAGCTGTGCAGAGGTGTAGTAGGATTTTTTATCTAATGTAGTATGTTTTTTGATAGGTTTCTTAGTTGTCTATATTTGTGAAGGAAGAGGAGTTATTTTGTTTTAGTTCAGGCTTTCCAAGCACTGTCCCATTGTTTCATTAGTGACTTTGTTTCTTTAGATAGCCATGAAGCCAAATTAGATTTAATTCTGATTTTCCTAGAAGGAGCTAGGGAGTCTAGAGTATTCAGAAATATGTTGTTAAGCATACCTAAAGCGTCGTCTAGTGGGATTTGTTTTAGAATGGTCCAGTCTATACTAGAGACAATAGTGTTGAATTGAGTGGAATTTAAACTGGATAGTTTCCGACAGTCTCTAGTTAGGTCTGGTTTTGGCGCTGGAGAGTAGTATCTTAAGATAGAGGTAGAGAGATGGTCACTAAGGGAATCAGGTAAGGTGATGGGTTATGGTAGTGGTGGGGAGAGTTGGTAAGAATCCAGTCAATTGTAGTACTTGATGATGACGTTTTGTGGAAGTGAGTGGGGGATGAGATCATTTGGTGGAAGCCATATAGGTGGATACTGAGTTGAGTTGAGTCAGTAATGAGTTTTGACCAGTCAATATTGACATCATCTAGTATAAGGGTTTCATATGATATGGTTTGGGAGAACCAGGATAGAATGTTTTCAAGGATGGGTAAATTGTTACTGGGAGGAAGATAGATGGAAGCAACAGCAAATTTCTTTTGAAAGTTTAAATGGCAGTTTAGTATTATAACTTCTGCTGAGTAGAAGTTAGGTATAGGTGAGGGATAAGGTGAGATATTTAGGCTGTTGGAGTATAATATAGCTACTCCATCTCCCTTTTTAGTAAGTCTGTTGGAGCGACATAGCCTATAGCCAGGTGGAATTATTTGTCTGTCAGAGATTTGTGGCTTTATCCAAGTTTTTGATAGGGAGAGAATGTGTGGGGTAGTATGAGCCATCCAACTGTGGAGTTCAGTGACTTTGTTTGTTAGGCTCTGAATATTTAGTGAGAGAATAGTTAGGTTTTGTGATGGGGCTAGGTTCTGTACCTGCTGTTGTGGATGGGGAGGAATTTATGTGGAGTTTGTTAAGGGGGTAGGACTGGTAGGGATCAGGTAGGTATGAATGGGAGTTGGGCCTGAGTTGGGATGGATGTCTCCAGAGCAGAGTAGGTTTTTTCCAAGAATAGAAAGTGTGGCAGTATGTAGTTGGAGTTTATATAGCAATGATTAGTCTTATAGGTAGGTGTATGGACATGGAGGATGGAGTGTTTAAAGAGACATATGGCGGTAGAGGTAAATAGAGCTGAGGAGATAGTATAAGTGATAGGAAAGATGTTTTGTGGATAATATGTGGAGGTAGGAGAGCATAAGGGTGGGTTTTGAAGGTGGAAGTGGTAAGTGGTCATGGCGGATAGATTGAAGAGGAGTGTTGTGGGAATAAGAAGGTAATGCATATTGGAGAGAGTTTGATATAATGGACCAGTAGGGGGAGCCTCTAAATGGTATAAGGTAAGATAGTGAAGACTGACAGATTTTGTGGGTGAGAGTGGTTAAATTGCAGGAAGAAGTGTTTGTGAGGCTGGTGGAACAGGAAGGGGAGGGAGAGGTTGGTATAAAGGAAATTGTAATGGGGTGGGTGGGAATGGGGGTAGGGTAGGGGAGCGAAGTGAACCCGAGCATAGAGATGGTGAATGGAGCGGGGCTGCACTCATCGGGTGAAGCCCAAAAAACAATCAGATAGAAGGTATGTGAGCAGGAGAGGATGGATGTTTCAGCTTGAGAATCAGAGCTAACTGACATGAGGTGGTTTCAGTGGGAGTAAAGGTAGGGCATAGAAGTATAATAGGAGGAAGAGATAGCCAGGGAGGGTTTACAGGAGAGGTAAGTATGCAGTCGGATAGGGAAGGCAGATTATGAGGAGGAGAGGTCTAGGAGACATAGAGGTAAAACTCAGATATGAGTACAACAGTAGAAATGGGAAGGAGGGACCAAGGGAGAGCAGGACAATTACAGAGATAAGGGAAACAACAAGGAGAGGTTTACTGGTGGGGTAGAGAGTAGCTACCATGGGGTTATCCTAGAATGGTTAAACAGTTTTACTTTATTTCATATAAGGTGGACATACTTAAGTGATTTCACACTGGAAGGAATATATTCTGGGAGAGACTTGACTGCAGGTATTTCAGCCAGAAAGGGCCAGAGTGAGATGAGGATGCTGAAGTAGCTGGATAATCCTAGAAAAAAGACAATAATAAGTTGTGAGAGATGTGGGAGAAGAGGATTCATAAAACTGGATGAGTGTCAGTGGTAAGTAATTGGGGGTAGGTGAGAGTTATAGCCAATTTGGAGAAAAGTAGGGTAAGGGAGGGGTGATTGTGTGGGAGTTAGGGGAACTCTCAGTGAGGGGAGACCTTTGAGTGGTATGAGGGATGGGGGAGCATGCAGGTTGGAGTCAGGTTTGAGAAAAGTGAGTATTATATGAGTGGGGGTAAGATGTAGTAAATAGCAAGGAAGTAGTGACTGGAGATAGAGTAGTGGAATCAGTAAAATGCAATGCAGTAACACAGTAAACAAAAGATTATCTGGCTTGCAATAAAGACAGCATGAGACAACAATACATTAATATACTATGTCAAACAACAGAAATATTCTATGTAGTATAGCAGCAAAACATTAATCCAAGCATAGCTACAGATTACATAACAACATCAGGCTATGTTATACAAGGCATATGTACTGGGTAAATGTAGACAATTCAAGTACACAGCAGCCCAAAGGATAGTAATCAGAAATTGCTAGCTAAAGTAATCATGTACTTTCACTTTTCTTTTGTGGAGGAAAGAAGAGAGAGAAATTGCAGACTGCTCTTTACAAACTACATACAGTACATCATATTGCTGTCGCTAATTAGGGGAGGTATGTGCAGGCAGCATAAATCGAAAACTTTGAGTTGCGATGTTAAGCATGGCCTGTAATCAAGTATATTGTAGTCGCTAGCAATGGTAGTCTTTTAAAGACTGCTTACAGTCGTAACCTAGCATTGCAGTGTTTTCCAACTGCATAGGGTCGAAATACGTCAGCAAAGTACATCCAGCCACCTGATAGCTATGCAGTAGCTTGTAGGATATGGGCTAGTAAAAAAAATAAATAAACGCTAGTTAGAAGGGAGATATAGCATAGGTATGAGGCTAGTAATTGAAGTAATTGGTAAATAGCTATGTAGAGAAATCAATGTACAGTGTCCTATGAGCTATATCTGCAGGTTGGTTAGTCTTAAAATAAAGTTTACTACTCCCACTAGGCATCTCAATTTACCAATGGTGTGGGCAGAACAAATTATTTGCAAATAACAGACACATTTTGATAAAGGAGGGTAGGGGTAGCTGTAAATAGCTTTAGCATTAACAGCAAGATGCTTGTTACAAGGGGAGTATGGATTTAAATTTATAAAGTGAGTCACTGATGGGAAGCTATGTAGGATCCTATGTGAGCAGTGTCCTAGAAACAGTATACCATTTGGGTAAGGCTAGTGCTTAAATGATGATTCCTGGTCACACTGGGAGTCACAGTTATCAATGCAGAGCGACAAAAATAAATCCTTTGCTAAGAATATAGTGCACTTTAAATGAAACTCTCTCTCTCTCTCTCTCTCTCTATATATATATATATATATATATATATATATATATATAGATAGATAGATATACATGTGACTACACATACACACGCAGATATATGTACAGTAAGATACATATGTAGAAGGTGCACACAATATGGAACAGCCACTATGCCTACAGTTAACACCTAAACAATTGGACACTGTATGGACCACCCATACATATGTCAATCGTTGCCTACAACATATACCCATAGAGAGGTCATAGGAAAGACACCACACACAGGTTTGCAGAAATGGAAAACCTTTAATCGTGTACTATTACAGTTCTATATGCCATGTCATATAGCTGTTCAGACATTGACAACCATATAAACAGAGTACTGCAACCATGAAACAGTTACACTAATACAGTAGTCTATAAAGGTTCACAACTGTTGCTATCCAGGCCAAGCCCTTCAAATTGTACAATAGTGAAGACAGACTGGGCCACAAGATACCAAACAATCAACAGTATGTAATGCAGGTGTATAGTTCAGCAGCCTCTATCTACACTCTGTACAAACTCAGTAGGTGATAAAGATGTTATGTGATCAAATGGGTTATAACTGTTACATAACAAGGCATAACTGACACCATCATGAGCACACCGACAAACAGAACAGTCTGTATGGCAGGAGGCAGTAGGCTTGCATTACCCCAATTCATGTAAGTAATGTAAATATAGGTGAAGTATATGGTACTGTACATCCAGATACCTTATGGCAGCTCACCCCTGATACCCCCACATTTTGTAACAGCCTAGGTCATTTATGGTGCCCCCCCAGACTCAATAATACAGGGCCATATACCACTCTTACATACACTAGCCTCCGAAGTGCATAAGGGCACACATGTACTGTGTAGGTGACGCCCACACATATATGGCCCCAGCCCCACTGTATGTGTGGTTGATACAACAGCAGTGGACTGATGGCAGCAATGGCAGTGTGATATACTCACAGCCCACTACAGAACAACCCCTGACAGCATGACATATGTGCAAAGTTTGGTATGTAGGTGGAGGACAGAGGCTGGAACACAGGAACATATGTGGAAAACTGTTGCCATACACTAATCAAGTTGCTGGTGTTACAGGATAGTCTGCAACACACCGTTGGTAGTCAGAGAATTGAGGTTAGAAACAGAAATGGATGTAGCCATGTACTGATAGCACTCAACACTCACACACTGCCAGTGTAATATCTGACACAGGACCTGTGTGGTGGGCAGACAAAACATGATAGGAATACCTCTGTCCAGCAAGAGGATAGGCCCACAGTTGTGAGCTATGCAGACAGACTGCATTCCAAGGTAAACTAGTATGTACACACACACACACACACACACACACACACACACACACACACACACACACACACACTGTAACACCAGTAATATACAAAGCATAACACAACTCTATTCACAGTCTGTCTTTTGTTCCTGATCCTCCTACAAATATGTGGCTGCCTTGAGTGTGCCGGTTCTCCTGTAAGAGGTATTGCTACCTGCTGTCTGTAACACTGATGCCCACACACAGGAAGGATGTCCATCACACAGGAAATGTAAAGAGACCACGCCCACATGATGTAGAGATTTATAGTGGGTGGTTGCCATGACAGTGGCAATTTGAAGTACTACACATGTGCAATTATATATATATATATATATATATATATATATACACACACACATATATATATATATATATATATATATATATATATATATATATATATATATGGCTATCTGGATAAGTATATGTACATATATTTCCACCATATGTCCTGGACATGGAGTGTAGCCCTACTACAGCCCCTATAGTCCCAAAGTCATAGTGCAAGGGGATGTCAGGTATGTATAGCAGGTATATTAGTAGACTATTGCTACTGTCATTGGGATTGTCTTCACAGACATGGTGTGTGTGGGAGGTCACATCTGCTTATAACATGTGTGCCATTGGCTACTGACAGACATCCTAAGGAGATCATTGTAAAATACCGCTGCTAGCATGTAATGCCCCGGTGGACTACAGCAGAGATATTGGCCAATATATGTGGAAAGTCTGACACACCCTGTACAGTCCTGATGTATACACATAAGCCCTTAGTGCACAACATGTGTACCATGCCTGACAATATGGATGTAGACAGCCATGTAGATGGGTATAACACATAATAACTGGTATATATTTGCCACCATAGGTTATGCATTCACACACTCCTGTCTGGCCTGACACATAATGACCACTGGTGCAGGTGTGCCATGGCCACATACTACCCACTAGATATTGACATACATCTGTACAGCATCCCACTGCTCTGTCTGACATAAATGACTTGTAATGGAGGTCCAGCAGCAGTACACCTGGCAAGTATCTGCACATGACATCTCACTGGGTAAGTACATTAAGCTGCCAGGCATGTAACAATGCACTGTGCAGGCTACAGGCAGACTGTCTCAACACTGGCCTACATCTCCTATGGGGGAATGCACATGTACCTGCATATACAGCAGGCTCAATAGGCATGTCACAGCACAGGGTAAGGTACACCTGTGTGAAAGTGCATTACCACAACCAATGTGAACACAGCCACAGCCACATATGGTACGCTAGCATAATATTGCAGTATATAGCCTATCTGCTCTACACCATTCTCATATGTGCCACTCACAGACTGACCCTATATATACTGGGCAACTACACAGTTTGGTCTGATGGCTGTCTGTGGTATGAGAAGTGTCTGTATGGCCCTACAAACATGTATGCCAATACAGTACCATACAGTGGGGCAACATGTAAAATCAGATAGGAGGGGAACTAGAACAATGACATCTACCACAGTTTGTACACAGGCTAAAGTAAATATTAACAATACACATACTGTCGACATTCACCATAAGTACACAGACCTTAGTACTGTACAAACATCCACAGAATGTCCAGGTTATGTCATGAAATATAACCCCTACAGTACATAACATGTGTAGCAGTCTGATATATCACTGGCCTGTTATCAGATATGATGACACTAATTATGGTGTACAGCACATATGCACCACTTCCTGCATGACATATGTACAGATGTTGACAGAGTTGTGGCTGGGAGCACATACACAGGGCCAATATTGACATGTTGCTGTGATAACCTCATACATTTACTGTTGTAACAGGGTTTGTTGCAACATATGTCCTATGAGGGATATGAAGTCAGTAACTGTCATGGCCTTCACCATCTACAGACTGCAATCCTCACACTACCTTCTGCAGTCCACAGGTAGATGCTTCCTGGGTAACATATAAAACCAAATGCACAACACTGCCCAGTCTGCAGATGACCCTGCAGATGGGGATTCCTCATAAACATGGAACTGACATGGCAGGTATTGAGACATGTATGACAGCCATATCCAGACAAACACTGTGAAACCAGCATGACTCCAAATGCAGTATAGCAGCACTTACAGTCTGTACTCACGTCCGGCACTTCCCTCTCCTGTTTGTTGCCCTCTTTCCACGGTGTATTTTGTTAGAGGTAAATCCACAATCCATCTGAGATGCTGTTTGCCAAACAACTGATCTAGTTCCTGCTCACAGTAAATGAAATGGGCCAACACCACCATGATGTTCCTAGATACTGGAGTGTGTTTCCATGCAAATGGCTATGGGAATGTTACCACAGCTGTTCCACATGCAATCAGCTAAGGGAGGGTTGCAATTCATGCAGAGGCCATCAGCTGATCATGAGCATCACTTAAAATACACATGCTGCTGCCTAAGCAAAGCAGGTGTGGGTCTCCACATCCACCAGAGAGGGAGTGGGAGAGACAGACTGAGGCAAATACATGTCAGGGAGGGGTGGGAGAGTAAAACTGAAGCATGTTTGTGTCACACACCTACCAGCACAGGGTATCAAACCCCTGACAACTATGCAGTGCTATCACAGTTCAATGCAGTTATTGGATGCACCACATGGGTTACCTGTTGCGGAGCACTCAGAACATATATGTGATGGTGAGTGACATCTGCAACAGGGGTACGGTAGCTATTCAGTAGGTGACGTACACGTGCCTGTCCACATGAACAGGTGCCAGCATCAACATAGCCACACTCTCACAGGGACGCACACACATTTACACACTTGGCAGGGCCAGGAGTACAACTCATCAGTAGTGGGATTGCCACAACACATCACTGTGCAGGTATCACATGCACCACACATGTCATACGGAGGTATATGGGAAAAGATTATGAGGAGGTTTCAAACATCAGACATCATGCTTCAGTATGCCCATGGGGGTTGTAGTGAATGTGGATGTGGCCATACTCACCATACAACACACACACAAACACACAGGGTGCCAGTACTGACATGCATGGGTGCATGTCTGCAGGGGTGTGTCGACTGTGCCAGCAGGCGATGCAAGGGTAGGCGATGGGTATACTTTGGCATCAGGCCACATGGCAATGGTCTGCGTTGTGGCTCAGGGCTGTAGTTTCTGCATTTGCCCACACAGGTGGGTATTGTATACCCCATCCAGTCACCTGGGTGACTATTGTGTGTGGCCAATACTGTGCATTGCTTGCCATGTATTTGTTCCTTAGTCCATGACATGGATGGTGTCTAGGATGTGCACACCTCCCACATGTATGTACAGTGGCATGTGGAACTTTACCTGGGGTGTCTGGCTCATGTTTTGAACACAGATTATCATCAGATGTACCAGTCTTGCCCACCTGTGGCAGGGACTGGTAATGGGCAGCAGGTTTACCCTGCACCTACATTGATAGCATGCTAACAGCATTCCCTGGTGTCAGTGGCATCTGTCCATACAGGGCATGTTGTCAGGCATGGTATTTCTGTTGTGGGTCACATGTGAAGGCACCACAAGTGGTGCAGGTGTCCATTGGGGAACATGGGGGAGGTGCACTGTCTGCATGTACGTGCATATTGGACAGATGGGGAGGGTGACATGCCCTCTTTAGCCCACTGATATCACTCCATAGTTACAATCAGTGGCCAATATGTAGTGTACTACCCACATATTGGCTGTTTCCTAGGCATGTGTGTGTGTATGAGACATGGGTGAAAGTGTGCTCTGGGTAATACTAGGGTTGCTAACTGTGATTGCCATTGCATTGATGTCACGTGTATAAGTATGGATATGCACTCCAGCCTCTCGGCTATTTCACAGCTGTTATCCCTGTGCAGTGGACATTGTAATATGTTCTAGGGCCACCATATAAGAATTTTGCAAAACTCGCCACGCATCAGGCCCAGGTGTCCCACACACACATCCACCTCCACCCAGGATACGAATTACAAACACACACACACACACACACACACACACACACACACACACACACACACACACACACACACACACACACGCCTGCCATATCTGGGAGTAGAATCCCTACCTAACTAGTTTATTACACGACAGCACTATGCATTTATAGTACACACCACGGACATTACTGGAGTACTCCTTCCCCAAAGGTGTATTTCACACTGGATGACATCAGCAGGATTTACAAAGTAGGCCATTTGAAATGTGCTGCGAGTGACTAGCCTAAAATGCATTGCTCCCTACTCAGACAGTGAGACACACACAAAATATCCACAACCAACATGTGTGGGTATAGAACCCCTGACGGAGGTCTATATCACACTACAGCATGGGGCTGTTATAGGACACACAACGGGGATTACTAAAGAACTCCTTTCCCAAAGGTGTATTTCTCAAGGAATGACATCAGCAGGATTACCAAAGTAGGGCATTTGAAATGTACCATGAGTGACTTGCCTATAATACATTGCTCCCTACACAGACAGTGAGACACACACAAAACATCCACAACCAACATGTGTGAGTATAGAACCCCTGACAGAGGTCTATATCATACTACAGCATGGAGCTGTTATAGGATGCACCATGGGGATTACTGGAGTATTTTTTCCCCAAAGGTGCATTTCACAATGAATGACATCAGCAGGATTACCAAAGTAGGGCATTTGAAATGTACTGCGAGTGACTAGCCTATGATGCATTGCTTCATGCACAGACATTGAAACACACACAAAACATCCAGAACTGCCATGGGTGGAGATGGAACCCTACCATAGTTCTAAATCACACTCCAGCAGTACGCAGTTACCGGACGCACTACAGAGATTACTGGGCTACAACCTTCCCAGAGGTGTAGTTCTAGGTGGATGACATCAGCAGCCTAGTCAATGTTGAGTATATGAGCTGTAAGATGTGTGATTACCCTAGCTCTTTACACAGTCAGAGACAGACAGACATGCACACACACAGCTGCCAAGTCTGGGGTTATAACACCTACCTGGCTACTTTATCACACTACAGTAGTACACAGTTCCAGGACACGCTACAGAGATTACTAGGTGCCAACCTTCCCAGAGGTGTATTTCAAGGTGGGTGACATCAGCAGCCTTGCCAAAGTTGAGTATATGAATTGTAAGGAGTGTGACTACCCTGAAAAGCATTGCCCTTTACACAATCAGACATGCACACACACAGTTGCTAAGTCTGGGGTTAGAACACCTACCTAACAACTTTATCATACTACAGCAGTACGCAGTTACAGGACGCGCTACAGAGATTACTGGGCAACAATTTTCACAGAAGTGTAGTTCTAGGTGGGTGACATCAGCAGCCTTGCCAAAGTTGAGTATGTGAATTGTGAGGAGAGTGAGTACCCTAAAGAGCATTGCTTTCTACACAGTCAGAGACAGACAGACATGCACACAAACGCACAGTCACAATTGCCAAGTCTGGGGTTAGAACTCCTATCTAACTAGTTTATCACACTACAACACTACACAGTTATGGGACACACCATGGAGATTACTGGGCTACAACTCTCCCTGAGGTGTATTTCACATTGGATTACCTCAGCAAGCTTGGCATAGTAGGGCTATGGGGAAGGCGGTGTGTGCATGGGTCATAACCATTCATGTACGGTTTGACACACCACATGCGGGCACACACGGGGTCATATGTCACAGGTACGTTTATACAGCTGCCAGATGACTACTTCCTTGTACAGTCATGTTGCATGGCTGGCACATGCACCACATAGTCTGTAATGCCGACAGATACTGGTAGCTAGTATCTGCAATGAGTGACATCATGCTGACAGATACTGGTAGCTAGTATCTGCAGTGAGTGACATCTGCACCTCATGTGTTTGGGGCCTTTTGGCTGTGTGCTGCGTGGGACAGGCCTGGATGGCTCCTTGTCACAGTCAACATCTATGTACGTCTACCTTTGGCTTACAGTAATGTGTTGTCCTGACATATATGTCTGTATTCCTATCCACTGTGTGTGCAAGGCATGAGTGGTGCATACTGATGACTGTCTGCACTAACAACTGCAACTGCCAGATATGTCTGGTCCACTGGTGTTTGCAGTCATGGCCTTCATGTGTTTCAGTGTGTGAGCATGCCCAGTATGACCTTTCAGTATGTTGTAGACTGACATTGCCTTCATTTCTCTGTGTGTGAGAATGCCCAGTATGGCTGTCTGTATTGAATCTGTGGATTGTGTCTGCTGCAGTGCTGACCTTTGTGTTGTACACCAACAAGTAGCATGCTGTCTCTCCAAGGTATCCATAGATCATTTGGCTTTGACTGTTACTACATTTCTGCATAGCAGTGGGGGGCACACCTGACTGTTTCGACATATCTACACAGGAGTGGGGGAGCACACCTGACTGTTTTTACATTACTATGTAGGATGGGGGGGTGCACCTGACTATTTCTACATTTCTACATAGGGTTGGGGGGCACACTTGACTGTTATTACATTACTATGTAGGATGTTGGGGGGCACACCTGACTGTTATTACATTACTATGTAGTATGGGGGGAACACCTATTTCAACATTTCTATACAGGGTTGGGGGGCACACCTGACTGTTATTACATTACTATGTAGGATGTGGGGGGGCACACGTAAAACATGTACACATTTGCTATGACCGTACTGGTATGCTGGGTACTCCATTTCATTCTGTATTGCTAACTATCATGCTGACAACAGGCATACCAGTGTACTACAGACTGTAACTTTGGTTGCCCTACATATTATTGCCTGTCTTCCTACCCTTCAGAACTAACATCCCACTGCCTGCTGTGCTGTGGTCTGTCTGTGTAGAGCTGGGGGGGGGGTTAACCATAGCCATCATTCTGGGGCCATGCCACAGGCTCTGTTTGGGTTTGTCTATACCTGTTCTGCTGGCTGAGACTGTTGTTGGGTATGTGAACCGTCCTGACTGGCTTGTGTGAGTCATATGGACACACATGTCGCACAGCACATTTCCTGCAGTGGGTTTTGTTACCCTGTGTAGTACTGGCTACTATGGTGACTCCAGTATGTGTTGCAGATGTCATGGTGCCACTATGGGTGTTTACTGTCTGCTGCCATAACATTCAGCCACCCAATTCCCTTGCATGCTCACATCCATACCATAGCTACAGGTAACAACACATTCTACTCCATTTGACAATTGGTAGGTTGATTGATTTACCTTGAGGGTGTGCCAGACTTGCGGATGGTGCTGGAGGGCTGCCTATGTTGGATGCATATAGTACACTCCCTATACATGGTTAAGCACAGGTAGTGCCATATTTGGCACCCCTTTTGCTGTATGTGTGAATCAGAGAGAGGTGTAATTTCCTGGGTCCCTACTGTGTCAGTGCATGTGATATGCATTGCCTCTTTGCCAAGTCCAGGGCACACTGGGCATGCCTCCTTCTGCCTACTGAGGCAGGCTCAGGTTGTTCCTCCTCTGGGTCGCTCTGTGCCTGTGCAGGCCTTGGCATTGGTGGGGGGCTGTGTGGCCCTACCCCATGCTGTTCCTGCTGCAGCTCTTTCCACAGGATCATATTGTGTAGCATAGCACATACCATAACAATTTGGGTACATGTAGCTGGTGAATACTGCAAGGCTCCATTGGGAGTGTCCAGACACCAGAACCATGACCTGAGCATTCCAAACACACACTCTGTTATATGTCTGGCCTGTGCATTTGCTTCATTATGGCATTGTTGTTCAGGTGTGTGTGCATTTCTGATGGGTGTCATCAGCCACGGCTCCAATGGATACCCATCATCCCCCACTAGAGGACCGTAGGGGATGTCCACATTGTCAAATCTCTGGTACAGCTGTGTCAAATGTCATATGTGGGAATCATCATAGCTTCCAGGGTAGCCAGCACACACATTCATTATACTGCCATGGGCATCACAAATAACCTGGCAGTTGATGGAGGGGATGCCCCTGCGGTTGATGTAGGTCCTACCCTGCTCACCGGGTGGTGCTTTGATGCATATGTGCATGCATTCTATAGCACCCACTACCCCAGGATATTCTGCTATTTGGTGGAAGAGACACATATTGCTGGTCAACACCTCAAGGGTGTTGAGGAAATATACATGCTGCTCACTGGCATGTGCTGACATGGCATCCAGGAACTGGTGGAATACTCTGAATGCTGATGCCTGTGAGATCCCCATGATATCCCCAGTTGTGCTTTGGGAGGTACCTGTGGCTAGTATACTTAGGCCTACACATACCTTGGTGTCCACCGGGATGGGTTTCCCTCATTCAGTTTGGTGTGTCAGGTGTGGCCGGCACAGCTCAACAATTTGCTGTAGAAGTTCTCTGTCCACCCTATAGCGCTCCACTATCTCCAGCTCATGTAGCCCCTGGTAGGTTACCCTGGGTCTGTACTCTCTTCTCCGTCTCCTCACTGTGGGTTTTTCAGCAGCATTCACATCCTCAACACTCTCAGCCTATTGCACATGTTGTTCTATGTTGCCTGCTCAGCCCTTCTCATTTTGTAGGTGTGTTTGTTAAAATTTCCCCGCTTGTATACACCGGTGGTGTAGAGTGTGGGAAAAACCAGCGGGTAAGGTGTTTGCTTAGTTTATAGTAGTGTTCTGGGCTGGGATGGTCTGCTGCCTATGTAATTGGCTGATTCTGATACATTTCACCTGCCAGCTAAGCTAGTTCTCCTTGAATACCTTCCTACTGCAGTTTTACCTTCCCATTGCCTTCCTGTTTAACCCTGTGTGCACGCCGCACAAATAGAGTGCTAATATGTGCGCACTGCTGCTATTTCTTGGTTTAACTCCTTTTTTCTTCCTGTGAAACCTGGTGCATGGCATGCACATCCGCTTACAGTATGCAAAGAGTGCAAGGCATGTTTAGACACACACCCCTAGCTTAGCTATGCTATGCTAGTCGCAAACCCAAGCCACAGGGCTCCAGTTCGCTTACAGTATACCTGACACACCCACCCATGATGTCACCTACCGCCTAGTCTTGCACTCAGCTATTCATACTCTTACACTGTTGGGACCTGCCTCACATGCTGGGGGAAACTGGGATTTACTATCCTTCCCCTCATTTGCATAGGATTGCCTGTTAATGCATAGTTACATATTTCACACTGAGCCTCCTCCCTTAGCAACCACTATTCACTGGCCAGGTTGTCTTCTGCCTGCCTTTGGCCTTGCATGACAGAATACTGATTTTAGTTAGAATGCTTATTTTAGGTTTATTTTATTATTTTCTCCCCAATCCCGTCTGCACGCCACTGCCCTATGCTTAAACAGCTGAGATTGGCTTAAAAAATAAAGGTTCATTTTTTTTTATTTTTCATATTGTTTGCAATGCCAATGGCCTTATACTCGCCATTGGTATGCTTCCTCAATGATATGCAGCCTTTATTTGGAGCTGTCTTAGCTCCATTTTGAATTTTGCAGTACCATACTCGGTTACTAACCGAGTACATTTCTGCATATTATGCTAGTCCTGCATGCTGTGATTCCTGCTTCCTGGATGGCATATTTACCTCATTTGCATGGTTTTCATCTGCAAATGGGGTAATTCGCATATGGGGGCTGGAAACGTGCAGCACTAGTGCTAGAGTGCTCGTGCACATCAAACAAGCATGTACGTGGATCACTCAGCCGCCATAGTGTCAAAATTTCCTCTTACACTAATCATGCACGCCGTGCAAGCTTGTGAGAATCCAGGGGAATATCTTTGTTATTTTTTAATTTCTCCAAGGTACCCATTTCTGATGTTAAATTGGGAGGAAAAACATCATTGTTACAACTGAAGCCAAAATGTAATTCCTTCAAAATACATTTTTGAAAAATTTCCACATTTTTATTCATAGGAGGAATAAAAGTGGATTTATGAAGCCTGAAACCATTAGTAGCAGTATGTCTACTATCCAAACCACTTTCCTGAAAATGTAACTTAAGTTTAAGCAGTCTACAAAAGGCATATAGATCCTCAACAAAAGTATCTTCTGACACAAAGAACCCAGGGATAAAATTCAGTCCTTTATTTAGTACCACATAATCAGTTTCAGACAAAGTAACCAATGAAATATTAAGAACATTGTGGATTTACTTGGGTTTGAGAAAATTCAGCATTACTTCCAGAGAACCATATGTGCCTGTGCTTATGTTTCCTGCCCCCCTCCTCCTTTTCCTACTAAAAAAAGGGATTGAACCAACATCCTGCAATGAATCCCCTTGTTCAGTTGTGCAAAATTTCTTGTGGGCTGGTGAGGTCTGCTGAGTGTCAGTTTCTGGGTCAGTGTATGAGAAAGAATCCTCACCCAAGGTATCGCTGACTGATTTCTTAAGAACTGACATACTCCTTTTCTTCTTTTGCCACATGGGTAGAGTCTTTTTTAACAAATTTAACACTCTTAGAGCTTTTAACATATTCAAATGGCTTCCCTAAGTTATAACCCCTTAGGTCCCTATTAAATTTACGAATTTTCCTTTCTTTCAATTCCTGTTCAAACTGCAACAAATCATCTCTCAGTTTGTCAAAACATTGTTTCTAGGTGGATGAGCCCTCATAAGATTTCGCTCTTTCACAAATCTGAGTCACCTCAGATCTATCTACATCTATTTTACATTCATAATATTCATGTAGTTTTGAAAAACTGCATAGAAGCATTTTGTTGAATATCAGCCCAAGCTGTGAGAAGTGTATTATTAGGTTGACCTATTACAGGTTTGATCCGAATTCTTAAGCTTCTTGGAGTAATACCCTTTTCCAAATATGCCTTAAATAGCCGAAAATGCCATACGCATGATCTAAGGGTTTTCATATTTTTGCTTAACTGGTCAAAAGTGGAAGCAGATGTTGAATCCAAAGATGGGTCACCTTGATTAATACTATTATTTATAGTCCCAATTCCAAAAGCTTGAATATCTTCCTTATCAGCTGATAATCCCTTTAAGATAGTTGTTAAATCCATGACTACAAAATGTTAGAACGGGATGATAGAAAACAATTCTGTGATTATACCGAGGTCATGGATAGACAGTTGGGTGAGATGGTGGGCCTCATCGACCATGGTCTGTCTGTGTTTGAACATGTGGTGGGAGTGCAGTGATGGCCGTGTGGACATAGGCCAGCAACACCAACAGCTGGCTGTTGATGTGGATGTGCTAGGACACCAAGGTGCTCCTGTAGTGGCAGTACTAGCCCCAGCACTGCATGGGGGCACAGTCCACACCACACCACAGCAGGCCTTGTGCACATAGCCCTGGCCAGTCCCAAGAGAGACCTGGTTCCAGCGGACATCTGTCATCATCAGGGGAGAGTATCACATTGAGACCTGTACCTGGATGTGCCCTTGGAACTCCTGGCAGGCACAGTTCATGTATCCATAGCCAGAGGCAATGAACTGCACACCCTGCCAGGTATGGTTTGCAGCTGTCCAAGAAACACCTGTATAGGGCAGCCACATAGTAGAACTATGTATATGCATACCCACACACTATATGAACACACCTAGGGCAACCCCATACCTACACACAGCACGTCACCATGCCCATTTCAACTAATTACACCTCTCACCCACACACAGTGTCAAATGTATGGCCCACCCTTGGTCCCTGGCAAACCAATAACACTCCCTGTGCATATGATGATACCTGTGCCACATCCCTGTCATCCATAACAACGATGCAGGGACAAGCTAATATGGTTCTGATGCACACAGTGACTGTACTATAGTGTACCAATGTACTGCAGTGTAACATGTTGTCAGGGGTAAGGTTTAATGCATTGATGTCAGGTAGTGTAGCTGTCCAGCCATGATGCATTATAGCTGTTAGTAACACTGAGTGGTTGTGGTCTCCATAATGTTATCCATTTGTGTTGTAGGTGTACATGTGTCAGCAGGAGGATGGTCTGCAGTCATATTCCACAAGGGGTATGGCACTGTGGTGACACCATGCCTGTGACATATCCTGGGTACAGTTGAACACATGTCACAGATCTGTATAACAGTTATTGCCTGAGCCACATGGACAGGTGACCCACTGGGACATGTATAATCAGCAACCTGATGTAGACCCATCCACATACATGCAGACTCTTACTTGGCAACACTGGGACTAGACCCCTACCTAGGTATGCAGTGCTACTGAAGTGTGTGGCTTTCATTGCACACACCACACAGTGTTTAGGGTGAGGTGTGTTCCAGGTTACATGTTACATGCAGAACATCCCCAGACATGTACAGTATGGTAATGGGGGATGTAATGGTTGTATATGAACAATACATAGTGTGACATACCATCATATATACACACATTAACAGACACATAACAGGCAGACACACATCTGAGAGACCTGGGCCTATCGGTGCTAAATAACTTGTCAGTGTGTCCAATGTGTTACAGATAGGCTGCACACAGCGCATACATAACTGGGCTGGATTGTGGTATCAGTTATCTGTATGGTTGATGGTGATAGTGGTCACCATACAGTGGTGCATGGGACATATGCTGAGTGTACCATGGTGTAATGGCAGTGTGCACAGCACCCACATCCCAAAGTGGGTATTGTACTCACTGGAACCCATGATGACACTCTGACATACCCACCATCACACATTGCCCACAACTGTGATACAAACCATTGTACATCCCAACAGTGGTACTACAGGGATATGCATCTAATGCACATGCCACAGGCATAGTCAGGTGTTGCATTGTCATCCCTCACCTATGGGCAGCAACAACACTATCCATACTACTGTGTGGCAATGCATATTGTAATAGGAGTATGTGGCCTCGGAATGCTCTAACCTACAGATATACAGACATGCACACATATGCACACACTTGCCAGAACTCAATGGGTATCCCATGCCTAGTGACCCATTTGTACAACACTGTTGTTTTGGTACTGCAAGGCTCATGTAGCCATTAGGGAAAGGAGCGTAACAGGGTACATGTAATGTCTGATATAGCAGCAGCCCCATCTTACTATGCAATGGGTGTTGCGGTGGTTGTGAAGGCCCTCATGGTATTCCCAACTACAGGTGTACTAACACATAGACACTCCTATCCTCAGTAATGCACACGTACACATGTGTCAGTACTGGGGTGCATCGCTGAGGTGGTCATAGGTGTGTACCTGGCTGTTGTCCATGGAGAGATGGGTAGTGTAGAGGATGTGAGTACAGTGGTATCATGCCACCTGCCATGTGCCAGCAGGCAATCTATTGACAGACACTACTGTGGTGACCCACAGGGTGAGAGTGACATGCCTCAACCAATCCTCTGGGTGCCTCCTGCAAATGGCCACTGAGGTGATCCAGTTGACATGTATGCAACATGTATTACAACACATGGTTAGTATCTGTGATGATGACCTGTACCCAAGCATGTTCTGTTGACTGTGGTAGTGTAGTGGAGGTACCCGTGGCATGTGGTACGTACAGGATGTTGTCTCCTATATGTGCCAGTTATAACACAGCTGGGCAGTCATGTCAGCATCAGTCAAGCATAGGTTGCCTGTATGTATCCAGGCTGGATATCTGCCATCTGCACATCTGTACAAGGACTGACAGACATCAGCTTGGCAAGTAGCTATGCAATAGAGTGAACGTGTTGACAGATAGATGTCTGACAACAATATGTATGCCATTACTACATGTAGGAAGCCCTCACTGACATTTGCTGTACGGATGGTAGTCTGCAGTTACTTTCCACATGTCAGATCATTATCCAGTAGGGGATATATACTGTGACACAGCTCACACACCAGGAACATGAAAGTAAGGCCTCAAAGTCCAGCTATGCCTGCAGGTGTGCTTGTTGTCAGTACTACATTTAGCACTCTACTCTTGCCTGGGAAAGTATTGTCAACAGTAGTACCGCCATGATACACTACATGCCAGTGTGAAGGCACGTAACCTGGTTACTACCCTTGTATATAACACATTCACATGGATAACAGTGCTGTACAGGTCTTATATACTTGTCTGTCCCAGACATGACACTCACATCCCTTGCTACTGTAATGACAGCACATAGACACATGTATTGTACATGGCATTATATACACTTATTACAGATGTCATTACCCTGCTATGTTATCAGACTGGGATGTGAGCACTGGTTACCTGGGCTGAGTCATGCTTTGCAAGTGTCAGCATTGCTACATTATAACAGCTAAGCAGATTTGCACACTGGTAAGCAAAGCCTACATGGTGTAAGCGCCCTTACGTTTAACCATACATTAGCACCACTTAGCTTCGCACAAACCCACACAAACACGCTTAAAGCTACTCAAAACTGCCTTAACCACTCTGTATCCAACAGCCCTTGTTCTGCCCAGCAACAAAATAAACAGCCCTTGCAGGTCCTGAATCCAGGACTCTGTATACTACAGTCACAACAGTTAACCACTACACCATGCCAGCTGTGAAGACAGTTGTTGCTTTCCCAATATATATGTCACTATACATACTGAATAGTATTGAACAATTGCTTTAACTTCCACAATTGTGTAGTACTTGTTATTGATATTACTGTTGCATCACATATGTTGTTATATCTAAATATAAACATATCAGATACATACGGTAAGATACATCTGGGAAGTTATACAGAACCGTGATGTTTACACATGAGAGGAATATGGTATATATATATATATATATATATATATATATATATATATATGTGTGTGTGTGTGTGTGTACATATATGTCTACATGTACATACACATATATATTCATACATATGTATGCCTACACATCTGTATAGTGCATCATATATATGGTCATTTGTAGAACTCTCTGTATATATATATATATATATATATATATATATATATATGTATGCACATCCTATGTGTGCAGATATACCTCTTCGTGTTGATATATGTAGATATCTCTAAATATATGTGCATACATATCTAATCAGATATACCTATTTCTGTTGATATATATGTTGATATCCATAACTATATGTGCATATATATTTATATATCTGTATATGTAGACGTATATTACTGTGTATATGTATATATTCGAGTTTATATATATATATATATATATATATATATATATATATATATATATATATATATATATATATATATATATATATATATATATATATATATATATATATATATATATATATATATATATATATATATATATATATATATATATATATATATATATATATATATATATATATATATATATATATATGTATGCACATCCTATGTGTGCAGATATACCTCTTCGTGTTGATATATGTAGATATCTCTAAATATATGTGCATACATATCTAATCAGATATACCTATTTCTGTTGATATATATGTTGATATCCATAACTATATGTGCATATATATTTATATATCTGTATATGTAGACGTATATTGCTGTGTATATGTATATATTCGAGTTTATATATATATATATATATATATATATATATAGATATATATACATATGTATATATATATATATATATATATATATATATATATATATATATATATATATATATATATATATATATATATATATATATATATATATATATATATATATATATATATATATATATATATATATATATATATATATATATATATATATATATATATATATATATATATATATATATATATATATATATATATATATATATATATATATATATATATATATATATATATATATATATATATATATATATATATATATATATATATATATATATATATATATATATATACATATATATGTTTACCATATGTTCAGAACATGGAGTGGAGTCCTACCACAGCACCAGTAGTCCCAACCTCTTAGTGCAAGGGGATGTCATGTATGTATTGCAGGTATATATGTAGACTGTTGCTACTGTAACAGGGGTTGTCTTAACAGACATGTTGTGTGTGGGAGGTCACATCTGCTTTTGACAGTTGTGCTATTGGCTACTGACAGACATCTTAAGGACATCATAGTACAGTACCACTGCTAGCACAGTAATGATCCTGTGGACTACAGCACAGATATGACCAATATATGTGGACAGTCTGGCACTCTGTGGTCAGCCCAGGGGTGTGCACAAATCCCCTTCATTCGACTCATGTGGACCACACCTCACAATGTGGATTTTAGTAGCCATGTGCATGGGTATATCACATAAATACTGGACTACATATGCACACACAGTTTATGCATTCACACACGCCAGTCTGTCCTGACACGATACCTGGTGGTGCAGAGGTCACATGGCCACATACTACCCAGTAGTTGGTGACATACATCTGTACATAATCCTACTACTTTGTCAGAAATACACAACAGTTATGGTGGCCTGGCAGCAGTACGTCTTGGAAATAACTGGACATAACAGCACACTGGGTAATTACACTAGGCTGCTAGGCATGTCACAAAGCACTGTGCAAACTACAGGCAGACTGCCATAACACTGGACTACATTTTGTATGGGAGAATACACATGTACCTGCAAATATAGCAGGCTCTACATGCATGTCACAGCACAGAGTAACAGACACCTGTGAGAAAGTGCATACCCACAACCAATGTGAACACAGCCACAGCCACATATGGTATGCAAGCTTAATATGACACTATATGGACTGTTTGATAAACACCATCCTCATATGTGCCACTCACACACTAACCCTACATACACTGGGTCATGACACAGTGTCGTCTGATTCCTGTCTGTGGTATGGGACATGTGTGTGTCTGGCCCTACAGACATGTGAGCCAATAGGGTACCATACACTGGAGCAGCATGTAGCTTCAGATAGAACAGGACCAAGAACAATGGCATCTATCACACTCTGTGCACAGCCCAAGGTACGTATGTGCAATACCCATACTGTCGACAATCACCATAAGTACACAGACCCCAGTACTGTGCACACAACTGCAGAATGCCCAGGTTATGTCCTCAGAAATAACCCCCACTATACATAACATGTCTAGCAGTCTGATATCTGACTGGCTTGTTATCAGGTATAATGTCAATAAATAGTGGTGTACAGAACATATGCACTTCTTACTGCATGACATATGTACAAAGGTTGACAGACTTGTGGCTGGAGCTACAAACACTGGGCCAATATTGGCATGTTGCTGTGATAACCTCATACATTTACTGTCATACCAGGGTTTGTTGTGACATATGTCCTATGAGGGATATGAAGTCAGTAACTCTCACGGCTGTCACCATGTACTGAGTGCAATTCTCACACTATGCTTCTGCAGTTCTCAGATAGGTGTTCCATGAGTAACACAAGAAACATAAGGCTCCACACACTGCCCAGTCTGCAGATAACCCTACAGATGGGAGTTTCCTCAAGCACGTAACACTGTCATGACAGGTATTAAATCATGTAGACCAGCCATCTCCAGACACACACTCTGTTAAACTGACATTACTCCAAATGCAGAAGAGCAACACTTACATTCTGTAGTCACGTCTGGCACATTCCCCTCCTGTCTGCTGTCCTGTTTCCATAGTGTATGTTGTTAGAGGTAAATCCCAATACCATTTGTGATGCTGTTTGCCAAACACCAAATTGAGGTCTTGCTCACAGTGAATGAAAAGGCCCAGCACCAACATGATGTTCCTAGATATTGTAGTGTGTTTCCATTCAATTGGCTATGGGAATGTTACCATATCTGTTCCACATGCAGACAGCTAGAGGGGTACTGCAATTTGTGCAGAGGCCATCAGCTGATCACAAGCATCACTTACAATACACAAGCTGCTGCCTAAGCAAAGCAGGTGTACTTCTCCACATCTACCAGAGAGGGTGTGAAAGAGACAGACAGAGTCAAAGTAAGTCAGGGAGGGGGTTGGAGAGTAAAACCTAAGCATGTTTGTGTCACACACCAAGCAGTACAGGGTTTCAAACCCCTGAATGACTATGTATTGCTATCACATGTCTATACACTTATTGCATGCGCCACATAGCTTACATGTTGGGTAGCTCTCCAAAGGTATATCGGATGATGAGTGACATCTGAAACAGTGATATAGTAGCGATAAGATAGGTGTAGTACACATGCCTGTCCACATGAACAGGTGTCAACGTCAACACAGCCACACTCTCTCAGGGACTCACAGACATTGACACAGTTTACAGGGTCAGGAATAGATTTCCTAACTAGCTAGTTTGCCACAATACAGTAATGCGCAGTTATCACGTGCACCACAAGGATTATCCGGATGATATATGGGCAAAGGGTATGTGAAGGTGTCTGACATCAGCATGCTTCAGTAGGCCAATGGGAGTTGTAGTGAGTGTGAATGTGGTTAAAAGCATCATACTCCACACACACACAGACACAGGTTGACAGTACTGACATGCATAGGTACATTACTTCACAGGTGTGTAGTGGTTGACTGTGCCAGAAGGCTGTACAAGGCTAGGTGAAGGGTATACCTTGGCATCAGACCACAAGACAATGGTCTGCAGTGTGGCTCGGGGGTGTAGTGCCTGGATTAGCCCACACAGGTGAGTTTTGTATTCACCATCCAATCATCTGGGTTACTATTGTGTGTGGCCAGTGCTGTATAATGCTTGTCATGTATGTGTTCTATAGTCCATGACATGGACGGTGTCTGGGATGTGCACATGCCTCACATGCATGTTCAGTGACATGTGGAACTGTACCTGGGGTGTCTGGCCCATGTTGTGTACACAGATTGTTATCATCAGATGTGCCAGTCCTGGCATCATGTGGCAGGAACTGGTAATGAACACCAGTTTGATCCTGCACCTAAATTGATAGCATGATACAGGTATTCCCTGATGTCAGTGGCATCTGTCTATAAAGGGCATGTGTTTAAGGCATGGTATATCCTTTGTGGGTCACATTTGATGGCACCACAGTTGTTGCAGGCATCCAGTGGGGAACATAGTGAAGGTGCACTGTCTGCAATTATGTGCTTATTGTAGTGATGGGACAGGGTGCCATGCCTTCTGTAGTCCACTGCAATCACACCATGGCTACTATCTGTGGACAATATGCAGGGTACTACCAACAAAGTGATTGTTGCCTAGGCAAGTGTGTTTGTGTATGAGACATGGGTTGTGAATTTTCTCTGGGTAATACAAGGGTTGCTTAATTTGTTTGCCAGGCCTTGATGTCATATGTAGGGGTATGGATCAGCACCCCAGCCTTTCGGATATTTGACATCTGTTATCCTTGTAAGGTGGACATTGTGACATATAATAGGCCCACCATATAAGAAATTTGCAAAACCCTCTCCGCAATGAGTCCAGTTGTCACTCACACACACACACACACACACACACACACACACACACACACACACACACACACACACACACACACACACACACAGTTGCCATGTCTGAAATTAGAACTCCTACCTAGCTAGCTTATCACACTACAGCATTACACAGTTATAGGATGTGCCATGAAGCTTACTGGACTACTTCTTCCCTAAAGGTGTATTTTAAGGTGAATGACATTAGCAAGCTTGCCAAAAAAGCAATGAAGGTTGTAGTGACTGTGAATGGCCTCAAAAGCATTGCTCTCTACACAGACAAACAAGCACCCACACTTGCCATGTCCGGGAATAGAACTCCTACCTAACTAGATTAGCACACTACAGCATTACACAGTTATAGGACATGCCATGGAGATTATTGGACTACACCTTGCCCAAAGGTATATTTCACTGGGAATGACATCAGCAGGCTTGCAAAAGTAGGGCATTTGAATTGTAGTGAGTGTGACTAGCCTAAAAAGAATTGATACCTACACAGACAAACAAACAAACACACACAAACATCCACACTTGCCATGTCTGGGAATAGAACCCCTACCATACTACTATTTCACTGGGAATGACATCAGCAAGCTTGCCAAAGTAGGGCATTTGAATTGTAGTGGGTGTGACTAGCCTAAAAAGTATTGATACCTACACAGACAAACAAACATACACACAAACATCCACACTTGACATGTCTGGGAATAAAACCCCTACCGTTCTACTATATCACACTACAGCATTACGCTGTTATAGGACACACCATGGAGACGACTGGACTACTCCTTCCCCAAAAGTGTATTTCAAAATGAATGACATCAGCAGGCTTGCCAAAAAAGGGCAATGGAGGTTGTATTGACTGTGAATAGCCTCAAAAGCATTGCTCCCTACACAGACAAACAAACATCCACACTTGCCATGTCTAGGAAGAGAACTCCTACCTAACTAGTTTATTACACTACAACATTATGCAGTTATAGGATGTGCCACAGAGAGTACTGGGCTACTCCTTCCCCAAAGGTATATTTCAAAGTGAAGGACATCAGCAGGCTTGCCAAAGTAGGGCATTTGAATTGTAGTGAATGTGACTAGCCTAAAAAGCATTGCTCCCTACACAAACACACACACAGTTGCCACATCTGGGATTAAAACTCCTACCTAACTAGTTTATCTTGCTACCTCATTACACAGTTATAGGACTCGCCACAGAGATTACTGGGCTACTCTTTCCCCAAAGGTGTATTTCAAAGTGACTGACATCAGCAAGCTTGCCAAAGTAGGGCATTTGAATTGTAGTGAGAGTGACTAGCCTAAAAAGCATCAACCCCTACACAGACACACAGTTGCCACATTTGGGATTAGAACTCCTACCTAGCTAGTTTATCACACTACAACATTACACAGGTATAGGACACGCAACAGAGATTACTGGGTTACTCCTTCCCCAAAGGTGTATTTCAAAGTGACTGACATCAGCAGGCTTGCCAAAGTAGGGCATTTGAATTGTAGTGAGTGTGAGTAGCCTAAAAAGCATTGATCCCTACACAGACATGCACACACAGTTTCCACATCTGGGATTAGAACTCCTACCTAACTAGTTTATCACACTACAGCATTACACAGTTATAAGACGCGCCACAGAGATTATGGGGATATCCCTTCCCAAAAGGTGTATTTCAAAGTGACTGACATCAGCAGGCT
Source organism: Protopterus annectens (assembly GCF_019279795.1). Classification (NCBI taxonomy): domain Eukaryota; kingdom Metazoa; phylum Chordata; order Ceratodontiformes; family Protopteridae; genus Protopterus; species Protopterus annectens. Next base: position 383,882,177 of record NC_056729.1, read on the forward strand.
TGCCATAGTAGGGCAATGGGGAGGGCAGTGTGTGTGCACTGGCCATAACCCATTCATCTAGAGGAAGACATACCACACTCAGACACACACAGGTTTATATTCTGCAGGTACATGTATACAGCTGCTAGATGACTACTGTCTTTTACAGTCATGTTGCACAGTTAACACTAGCACCACAGAGTCTGTAATGCTGAGGGATTCCAGAGGCTAATTTCTATGGTGAGTGACATTTACATATTATGTGGTTGTAGCCATTTGTCTGTGTGCTGGGTGGGACAGGCCTCATGATGGAAGGCTCTTTGTCACTGTCACTCTCTTCTACACATCTATGTATGTGTACTTTTGGCATATTATAGTGTGTTGTTCTTGGATATATGTGTGTATTCCTATCCAATGTGTGTGCAAAGCATGACTGGTGCATACCGAGGAGTGTATGCACTAACACCTGCAACTGTCAGATATGTATGGTCCACTGTTGTTGCCAGACATGGGCTTCATTTCTTTAAGTGTGTGAGCATGCCCAGTATGACCTTTCAGTATTTTGTTGTCTGACATTGCCTTCATTTCTCTAAGTGTGGGAACATGCCCAGTATGCCCATCTGTATTGAATGTGTGGATTCATTCCAGGTAGATTGTACTCCAGTGCAGACATTTGTGTTTTACACCTACAGCTAGCAAACTGTTTTTGCAGGATATCTGTAGATCAGTTGACAATATGGGTTCAAACAGGTCAAGGGGATGTTTGGTACTGTAGGTAATTGTGTCTGTGCTGCTTCTGCTACATGGTCCTGGTGTTAGAGATATTCAGACATGTGTTGTGTTATACACTGTGATGTTTTATGTCATCAAGTACTGTCAGGTTGACATTTTTGCTTGCAGTGATGTCCTGGGGAACACAGGGTGAATGCAACTGTGCCCAGTATTGTGGTCAAATGCCTGCATATTCCTGCAAACTAATGCCATTCTGGAGGGGAGCTGCAGACACTTGCTGCAGTGTCTTTGCAACTGGTTCAGCACCTTGGTACAGTGTTGGCAAAGGATCCCATACTTGTACATCCATCAAAGTGACAGTATGGCCTTATCCTACTGTGGCAATACTTCACAGCTGTACAGGATCACACAGGTTACCCAGAGGCAGGGGTCATAAGTGAGGACATTACCCCTACTGTGGTTTACAAGCAGGTTTGTAGCCACCCATTTTTGAGTTTGCAGCCAGGGAACCATGCTCCCACCCCCTCTATTATTCTATCCTCTTCCATACATTATGCAAACATTCTCTGATACTTTCCCTATAGTTAACACCTCATCACAGCAGTGTATTGGTGTCGGTCCACAGTTCATACAGTGGTACATGGTGGGCATGTTACTGTGGTTTGTTCACATGGCCTTGCATATGGGTTTTGTGGACTGTGTTATGTTGTTATTTGGGAGTCCATGACATAACATACATTGGCAGTATGGGTGAGACACAGGCCTTTGGCAGAGGACTGTAGGCCATTTGGTAGTGATGCAGGCCAGCTGTAGAAGGCTGTTGTATTCTGTCAGTCCTACAGTACCAGTCTGTCATACAGTATATTCCCCTGGGGTGACAGGGTAGGTGTGCTAGGTGTTCATGCCAATACTTTCTGTCAGTATTGATCAAGTGGTGTGGATGCTGGCAGGGTGCTGCTTACAGCTGGGGACACCCCTGCATGGGACACCTGCACTGCATGCTGCATTCTTTCGCTATTGCCATACACAGGTGGGGGTCATAGTGTACCCATTCCCAACAGCTGGGATAAGACCATAGAGGTAGCTGTGGGTGGTGGTTGGGAGAGCTGGGTGCATGTGTGCTATGGACACTACTTGCATCTGACTCACAGATATGCATGGGGCATTCCACTTATGCTGGCTTATGCAGGGACATCAGCTGTTTCTCAATACATCATTCCTATGACCTTTGTGATCTGCGAGTGTTTGGCCAGATGACATCGGTATTCCCTACTACAAGCCCACATAATGTGCTGCAAACCTGTATGTACAATTCCAAGGGTGTGTCCATTTAACCGTTACACATTATAGACTGTCTGTCTGGGGTACGTTCCCCTGTGTACTGCTTGTATATCTGGCCCAACAGTCATGCCATGTCCATCTTTCAGATGGTGACACATATTACCACCATACATTTACAATAGCTTACTGCTAGAGTGTGTTATACTGGGAAGCATTATGTTTGGCACTGCAGTTGTGAGGACTTGGCCCTGTCATCGGCAGTACTGGGCAATGGCCACCAGGACAAACCTCACCATGCATACATACAGACCACTCTCATACAATATGAAACACACACCAACCTAACACACGCATACCTGCATATTGTACAAATGCTACAATGTATCCTGCTACCTTGGCCACCTGAGGTAATATGTGCTCCACTGGTATTATACCTACACATACATGTTACTACATTTCTACATCGGATTGGGGGCGAAGGCACACCAGACTCTTGCTACATTTCTACATAGTATTGGGGGGAACACCTGACTGTTACTACATGTCTACATAGGTATGGGGGGCACACTTGACTGTTGCTACATTTTTACATAGGATTTGGAGGGGGAACACCTGACTGTTACTATGTATCTACATTGGATTGGGGCACATCAGACTGTTACTACATTTCTACATTGGATTGGGGGGCACACCTGACTGTTTCTATATTTTTACATAGGATTGGGGGGCACACCTGACTGTTTCTACATTTCCACATAGGATTGAGAGGGCACATCTGACTATTTCTACATTTCTACATAGGATTGGGGGGCACACCTGACTGTTTCTACATTTCTACATGGGATTGAGGGAGCACACCTGACTGTTGCAACGTGTCTACATCAGATTGGGGGGCACACCAGACTGTTACTACATTTTCACATAGGACTGGGGGGCACAGCTGACACATGTACACATTTGCTATGACTGTACTGGTATGTCAGGTACTCCATTTCATTATGTATTCTAACCTATCATGCTGACTAGTGGCATATCAGTGTACTACACGTTTTAGGTTTGATTGACCTACATATCAGTTTCTGACTTCTTACCCTTCAGAACTAACATCACACTGCCTGACCTGATGTAGTCTGCCTGTGTAGACCTGGGGGAGAGAGGTTACTCATAGCCATCATTCAGAAGCCTTAGCACAGCCTTTGTTTGTGTTTGTCTACACCTGTCCCACTGGCTAAGACTGTTGTTGGGTATGTGAGCCTCCCTGACTGGCATGTGTGTGTCATATGGACACACATGTGGCCCAGTACATTTCCTGCAGTGGGTTTTGTCACCATGTGTAGTATTGGCTACTGTGGTGACACCAGTATTTGTTACAGATCTCATGCTGCCACTATAGGTGTCTACTATCTGCTGGCATCCCATTCAGCCACCGAATTCCCTTGCATGCTTACATCCATACCATAGCTTCAAGTAACAACACATACTACTCCATTCGTCAATTGGTAAGAAAAGTAACTTACCATGTGGCTGTGCCAGTATGTATTGAGGATGGTGCTGGAGGGCTGCCTATGTCAGATGCACATAGTACACTCCCTACCCATGATTGAGCACAGGTAGTGTCATGTTTGGCATTCCTTTTTCTGTATGTGCGAGTCAAAGAGAGGTGTCATTCCCTGGGTCCCTATTGTGTCAGTGTATGTGCTATGCATTGCCTCTTTGCCAAAACCAGTACATACTGGGCATGCCTCCTTCTGCCTACTGGGGCAGACAAAGCCTGTGCAGGCCTTGGCAATGGTGAGTGGCTGTGTGGCCCTGCCCTGTGCTGTTCCTGCTGCAGCTGTTTCCACAGGATCGTATTGTGGAGCATGGCACATATGATGACAATTTGAGTACATGTAGCTGTTGAGTACTGCAAGGCTCCACCGGATGTGTCCAGGCACTGGAACCATGACTTGGGCATCCCAAACACACGCTCTATTATAATTCTGGTCTGTGCATGTGCCTCATTATGGAGTTCTTGTTCGGGTATGTGTGCATTTCTGATGGGTGTCATTAGCCAAGGCTCCAGTGGGTAACCAGCATCCTCCACTAGGTGACCGTAAGGGATGGCCCCATTGGCAAATATCTGGTACAGCTGCGTCAGATGCCAGATGTGGGAATCGTGATAGCTTCCAGGGCAGCCAGAGCACACATTCATTATAATGTCCTGGCCTTGCACACAACCTGGCAGTTGATGGAGGGGAAGCCCTTGCAGTTGATGTAGACCCTACCCCACTCACATGGTGGTGCTTTGATGCATATGTGCATGCAATCTATAGCACCCACTACCTCAGGGTATTCTGTTATTTGGTGGAAGAGATGCATATTGCTGGCCAACGCCTCACAGGTGTTGGGGAAATATACATGCTCACTGGCATGTACTGACATTGCATCCAGGAACTGGTGGAGTACCCTAGATGCTGATGCCTGTGATATCCCCATGATATCCCCAGTTGGCCTTTGGAAGGTACCTGTGACTAGTACTCTTAGGCCTACACTTACCTTGGTATCCACTGGGATGGGTTCCCCTCTGTTAGTTCTGTGTGTTAGGTGTGGCTGACAGAGCTCAACAATTTGCTGTAGGAGGTCCCTGACCACCCTATAGCGCTCCACAATTTCCAGCTCATGTAGCCCCTGGTAGGTTACCCTGTGTCTATACACTCTTCTCCATCTCCTTACTGTGGGTTGGTCGACAGCATTCTCATCCTCACCACCCTCAGCCTCTTCCACATGTTGATGTATGATAGCTACTGCAACCCCTATCATTTTGTTGTTTTTGTTTGTTAAAATGTCCCCGCTTGTATACACCGGTGGTATAGAATATGTGGGAAAAAACAGAGGGAAAGGTGTTTTCATAGTTTATAGTAGTGTTCTGGGCTGAACTGCTGCCTAATTGGCTGATTCTAATAAATTTCACCTGCCAGCTATGCTAGTTTTTCTTGATTACCTTCCTACTACTGTTTTCCCTTCCCATTGCCTTCCTGTTTAAGCCCAGGGGCATGTCGCGCAAACACAGTGCTCAAATCTGCACAGAGCTGCTATTTCCTAGTTTACTTTTTTTTTCCTTTAAAACCTGGTGCATGGCACGCACACCCGCTTAGGCAATGTAAAGAGTGCTAGGCAGCCTCAGACACACCCCCTTGCTTAGCTCTGCTAAGCTAAGGGCAAACCTGAGCCACAGGGCTCCAATCCGCTTACAGGTTACCTGATACACCCTCCTATGATGTCAGCTAACTCTTAGGCTTGCACCAAGCTATTCCTGCACTTACACTGTTGGGTGCTGACTAGCATTGAGGGGAAATCTGGAATTCAGTTTCATTCCCTTCATTTGCATAGATTGCCTGCTGATGCATAGTTACAGGTCCCACACTGAGCCTCCCCCCTTAGCAACCACTATTCACTGGCCGTGTTGTCTTCTGCCTGCCATTGAGTATAATGGCAAAATACTGATTTTGGTTAGAATGCTTATTTCAGGTTATTTTTTATATTTTTGGCCCGATCCCGTTTGCGTGCTGCTGCCCTACGCTTAAACAGCCGAAATCAACTAAAAAAAATAAAAGTAATATTTTTAAACTGTTTTCCATGCCAATGGCCATATATTTGGCCATTGGCATGCTTTACTCGTTATATACACCTTTTATTTGGAGCTGTCATGGCTCCGTTTTGTAGTTTGCAGAAATGTATTCGGTTACTAACCGAGTACATTTCTGCAGATTACACTAGTCCTGCACGGCTGGCTGCCAGCTTCCTGGATCACAAATTCACCTCATTTGCATGATTTAAGCCTGCAAATGGGGTAATTTGCATACAGGAACTGTGTCTGTGCAGGAATAGTTCAGGAGCGCTCATGCACATCCATGCAGCTTATTCCTGGATTGCACGGCAGACATATTGCCTCCTGGAGCTCCTGCACTGTTTCTGCACACTGTGCAGGGCTTGCTGAATCCGGGGGTAAGTTTAAGATGACTTCCCTGTGTAGTTTAGCAGAAACATATCATTGTCAAGCAGGAATGGAAACCAAGCCAAAAGTAGTCATAAATCAGGCTGCAACTGATTGTGCCAAAAAACTGAAGAAAGAATATAAGAAAGATCAGATGAGAAGGTAATAAATGTGAAAAAAAGCATAAATATAATTGCAAATACAGAAAACTCCTTGAACAACCTCATGTCCAACAGCATCTGACTCAGAAATGCTTAAGGAGAGGTGAATTTAACCAAAAGATGAAATGTTAATATTAGCAGCCCAGGACAGAAGACTACAATACATGTTGGTTTACAAAGTCCATTGAACATGTTGGAGAAACATACAAATGCAGGTTCTGTAAAACAGAACTGTAAACAGTTGCACATCTTTTTGCTGGGTGTGATACACTAATGGCTGAGGGCCTGTATACTGAAAGGCATAATAATGTGGCAAGACTGTTACATTAGGGACTGTGTAAACATTACAATATTGAAGTAGCTGAGAAGCATTGGAAACATGAGTCACAAATCATTATAGACAATGATGAGGTTTATATTACATGGGATCACCTATTACCAAGAGTTCAAAAACTAGTTATGAAAAAGCCAGATATAGTAGTCCATGAAAAGAAAAAAGCAAAATGGATCATTGAAACTGCTACACCCAGTGATTACAGTGTCTTTCACACAGAAAGAGACAAAGTCATAAAATACCATAATTTGCAGGCAGAAACGAGGGCAATGAGGAAGAAGGATAGCCAGACAGTTCCAACAGAAGTAGTAGGAGAAATGGGTCTCATGAAAAAGAATTTACAGTCTTACATAGATATGCTGCCGATACATGTAACTCCATATGAACTGCAAAAGGAGTTAGTTCTGGGCACGCTGTGGGTGCTGCAAGGAGCATTTTTGGGTAACATCAAAGACTGAAACAATCCTTATTTCATGCACTTTAATCATACTTTGACTTAGGAATGGAGTCCATTCCCATCATGGTATTAGAAACCCAAAAGACTTGGAGAAATTAAAGAAACAAAAACATTTTGTAACAAATAGTTAAAAAAATCTGGACATGAATTTAGTAAAAGAACTGACAGCAATCTGAGTAAAGATACTTTACTGAAGGATTCTACTCAAATTGCAACTTTCATATCTGGCTGAAAAAAGGAATCAGGTGATATGTTTTGTTCATTTCTTTTCATCAAGACATCTGTTTTTGATTTTGATTTTCATAGTTCAAGAAATAATTGTTTAAATGCGTGTAACTGCATTTACTTCAGTATGCAGTACTTTTGTTCTATTTGTTTGCTGCTATTCTTTATATGATGTGAGAAGTATGTAGTATATGTTTGCAGTTACAGTGAAGTCATGGTGCCTTGGAGTTTAGAAGGTTTCTACTTGAACCTACTGTTATGCAACCTTGGAGTTAGTATATTTAGAAATGTGGAATGTGAGGGGTGCTGAGGGCAAGCCTGCTGCAGAAGCACCCCCACCCCCTTTTACCTTTTGCTCTACTTGTCCAACATAGGTTGATCATTAACACAACTGTGAGAAAATGTGACTCATAGGTCAGTATGCTCCCAGTGAGAAACACCTCATTATTAACTCATTAGCATGTTTCTGAATCACAGTGTTAGCTCTGTCAGACCTGACCATGCAAATGTTCTTCCCAGCAGACCATGCATCGCATTAGCAAAGGCACCCTCCAACACTCACAAATGCTCGTATTCCGACAACCATTTACATACATGCACACATGTATGCACGCAAACACATACACACCCACACACACACACACACACACACACACACACACACACACACACACACACACATGCTCATCAGCAAACAAACCCACACATAGTTGATCACACTCACAGAAACAAACACTCAAAAGATGTTGACTCCAAAATACACTTATACACACTCCACACACACACACACACACACACACACACACACACACACACACACACACACACACACACACACACACACACACCATATAGTCATAGGTTCATCGGTTCATAGTTGTGTACTAGGCTAATGGCCCTGGAGGCTTTACAAGCCTAGCCCATAGGATTAACCTGGCATCATGCCACCCAACCTTTGTTCCTAGTGCCTCTATCAAGAAGAGCCACTGGAGAGATCCCCGGGATGAATTTTCTATTTTCCATCCACTCATCAAGATTTCTTTTGAAGAGGGCCAGTGAGTTGCTCTGCTTGACATGTATGGGAAGTCTTTTCCAGAGCATGGGCAGTCTCAGGGTGAGGAACCTGTTCCTTCAGCTTGTTCTGTTGATTGTGGTAATGAGGTTAAGGTCTCTGGAGTGTGTGGTGCAGAGGAATTGGGATTTCTTTAGATGTAGCATTTATAACAGAGCTGAGTCAGACATGGCTTTGTAAGTCAATCAGAGATCGCCTCTAAGTAGGCAATATGAGACAGAGAGGAGTTTTTTGAGTCTGTCCATATATGACAAGTGTTTAAGGCCTAGGATCCTCTTTGTGAGGTAGCTTCATTCATGCCCCTGTAAACACACACTCACACACACATATCCAGACTCCTGATTCCCTGTCTAAGCTCCCAGTGCAACCATCCATGCAGACACAGACTCACACACACACACACACACACACACACACACACACACACACACACACACACACACACACACACACACACACACACCTATATACACAAATGCTCACACACACAAAAATACACACATAACATATATTCATGTACCTAAATTCATGCCAGTATAGGTAAGCACACACACACACACACACACACACACACACACACACACACACACACTTAAACACCCCCACCCCCATTTCTTTATTGAGCTTATCTGCACCATGGGTATTCAGTTTAATTTCTCAAAGTGTTTTTGAGTTTATAATATAATGATGTGTGAGGCATTCTTGGCTATACTGTATGTGTTCTGCATGTCCACTTGTCTGCCCTGTCTCATAGGACTGTTAGGATATGTAATCAGCAAGTAATACTCCAGCCCTTAATTGCATATGTGCAGCTCTATACTTTGTCCACTGACTGTCACTATGTCTGAATCATTCTGTGCCCTTACACATGTAGCACCAACAGGTATGCATGTTTAACATTCATAGCTAACCTACTTAACATTGCTATCTCACAGCTTTTGATGCTCCAGTTCAGTTCATTTTCTTGGCGGGGTTGGCTTCTGTGTGTAGTCTGCATGACCTCACTGTGTCCACATGGCTATCAACCAGATGTTTCAGTTACTTCACTCATTCTAATGACATGCCATTATGTGAATATGTAGGATGATAAATTGCCCATAGGTGTGTGTGTGTATATACAGTGTGTGACAGATATTGAGTGACTGTGCAGATGTGTGTGTATGTGTTTTGTATGTGTGTGTGTGTGTGTGTGTGTGTGTGTGTGTGTGTGTGTGTGTGTGTGTGTTTTGTCTGTGAGAGATGCACGGGCATCTTAGTCAGAATTAGTGTCTCTACCTAATGCTCGTTGCTAACCAAGATAGACTTTAGTCCTGTTCTGATCATGAATAGAGCAAAGCAGGTACTGGTGAATGAATTAATGACTTTAAGAGGGTGTAGCAGCATAGCCCTGAAGAATAAGTCATTGCTCCAAATTATACTCACAATACCTGAAGAAATGTGCTACATTGTGGTCTGGAGCCTACAGCTGGTAAAGAAAAATGTCTACACCCTGACAAAAGGCATTAAGCAAGCAATGGTAATGGTCAACGAGGGACAATTTAAAACCACACACCAGAGTTTACAGCTCTGTGGATCCTGTGTTTTGGCAATGCTGTCTTTTTGGATCAGGCATTTTTTTTCTACACTAAAGAGCTTTCTGTACAGAGATCATCATGCAGACTGCAAGAATTTCTGATCCTGACCTCTGTTTGGTTAGCGGGCATATACTGAGAGCTGGTACAACTGAGGAATAGAGCAGTACAGGGCAATAACTTGAAATTCAATAAACAGATGTAAGTAAGGATATTAACTACTGAGAGTTCCAATTTAGTTATGTAAGGAAAAAAGAATGGCAGCTGGGGAGACATTTACCTTTCCTTGTACTGTTCAGCTCAATGCAATGCTAGTTTATGATCCTTATTCAGGCATTATTTGTGTGTAGAAAGCGAGTCTGGTTTCAAAAGGGTTATCACTTCTATGAATAGCTATTTCACTGCCAGGCTCTTATACTGAGTAACATTTGTAAACTAGTTCTTCAACACCTCTTACCTTTTGGGCAAAGTTGTACATGTGTGTGTGTGTGTGTGTGTGTGTGTGTGTGTGTATGTGTGTATGCATGTGTGTATGTGTCTGCATCTGTCTGTTTGCCTTTCTGTCTGTGGGTGTTGTGTGAATATGTATGTGTCTGTGTCTGCACGTGTGTGTGTGTGTGTGTGTGTGTGTGTGTGTGTGTGTGTGTGTGTGTGTGTGTGTGTGTGTGTGTGTGTGTGTGTGTGCTCATGCACATGTATGTGTATATGTCTGAGGGTGTTATGTGTAACTGTACTGTATGTTTTATTATTTTCTGTACAAAAATGAGATCTAATGTTAGCATCCCTAATCAGGACAGACCACAAAGAATGTGTGTAAAGTATTATGTTAATCTAGCTAGCTGTTTAGAACTATGGTGTTTTCTACAGTTTTAAAAGTAAAGAAAAATCTTTCAGTTTTCATTTAATCCTACCACTATGTTTTTGTTTACCAGCTTGAAGAAAGTCTTAAGTAAACAAAGCATATGCATTTCTTAGTCACAATGTACCTTTAGCATTCATTGTTATGCATATAATAATTACAGCCAATTAATTATGTACCGTATTCTAACCATTATCTTATTATTAGAACAGCATTCTTTAAAACAATATAAAAATGATGGGATCAAGTCATAGACTAATATCAACAGCAGGGTGTTATTAATCAAGTCAAATAATCCAGAAGCAGGAAAATGTAAGATATGAAAAAGGAAACACGTACTAAAATGTGTCACATAAATAGTAAATGGCAGCCTATCATTGTCATTATTTTTATTATGAGGTTCAACCTTTAATTATTTTATGTCAACACTTACTTCCTGTCAAAAACATTCCACTTCTATATATTATCAAGCCAGTCTCATTAATTCCCCTTACATGGCAATGTTGATACTGCAGTGATGTGTATAGTTCATTCTCCATAGATATCCACTTTCTGTTAACCGTCAGACTCAGGGAAATTGATTACTATTTCACTATCTGTTACAGAGTAATTAATCATACATTTGTAAAGTTGTCTTCTGTTTAAATGCTTTCATTTTAGGATTAGTGTATGTGTGCATATATATATGTGACAGCCATGATGAGAAAAGGTAATGTTAATGTACCACTTGAGAGCAACCAGCTGACCCCTGTAATCACTGAAAACAATCTGACTTTGCTAAGCAAAGTGTTCAACCATTTCCTTTCAAGAAGATTATTATTTAAATCAGAAGCAGTAAATAACCAGCACTGCTCAGTGACTTAAAATGTGCTTGACTCTATTTGTTTAATTTGCTTGCAGCTTAGTTGGTCCACTGATTAAAAATGTCCTTCATCATGAACAGTATCCTTAAATAATGAATTAGTTAATGCTACAGGTACCTCTTTTAAGTCAATTGGGCCCCTATCATTTACAACTGAGTTAAAAATGTGCAATATATAAAGAAATAATAAAACAGTATTAGGTCAGTTTAAAAATAAACAACATCAGTTACTCAAAAACGTTTGACAATAATTAAAGATACAATACCACTGTAATGTCAAATAACTTTAAACCTGTATCACATAAATATAATTTAGGTAATGGTATCTCAGCAGCAAATCAGTGAGCTGTAATTGTATTTAGGGTAATCCAGAACCATTAAGAAGACAGTAACACCTTGTTTACTCAGCACAAAACAGTATCGTAGGAATATGAACATGAGTAATATTTTATATGCAGAAAATATAGAAGATTATTAGCATGTTTCTGATCATAGACAGCTTATTTTGTGTTTGAGAAATAGATGCCAAGAAATGCACTTTAAGATAAAAGCTTGTCTTTTTTGCTGATTTTGGAGCATAATCTGTGTATTCCATATAGCCTATAAATACAGTTGCTGCTGTGAAATGCCAGAAGTTACATTTCTGTAATAGAAAAGGGAATATCACACTCCTTGCCTGTGCAGTGCAGGAACAGTGGATCTTTTAATTTAATGAATATTAAGGAAAGAGGTTAAAAGATGCCCAGAAGAGAACATGCAGTTAAACTGCCATCAGTAAGCATATTAAAGTGACTGTCAAAGTGAGAGCATGTAAATGGATGCACTGGAGAACTAAGGGAAAACCATATATTTTTCTACTACTGTGAAATGAAATAGGCAGCATTAAGGATTAGATTATCAGTTGGTAAAAGATGAAACTGGATACGTCAGGTGGGAAAATCTCCTGCAGGAATAGAAAGCACTGGATGTAAGAAAACGGATGAGTTTTTGCCTAAACATTAATTCTTTCAGTGTCTCTTTTATGCAGAAGTAGGTGATCTCCATTCAAAAATGCAAGGGGAGAAAACAAGTAATCGTTTGATTAATAAGCATCATTACTCTCTGGTAATTAACTGTTGCATTAGCTGATGATCTGAATTTCCACTGATTTTCTCTGATCAGTATCATACTGCCAAGTAGCAAACAGTAGTCTATAAACTGAAACTCCCACTTATTTTATTTTCATTTTACTGGCTTAGTAGGGTCTGTTGTATACGCTAATAATCTGTTGTGGTACTGAAAACTAGCACCATTTCTGGATTTCTAACTGTAACGTAGCCTAGGGCTGAAGCATTGATAAAACATTTTTCAGACGACAGAGCAGAAGGATTCTGTGACAAACATGGTGAACGGAAGATTATCTGGGATAGTAACGATTCACTGTTGAATGACAATGTGAATGTTCTTTTTTACTATGGAGGACAGAGTGAGACCAGAAAAGAGGAAGCAGCCAACTTTCTCCTCAGTGAGGCTCACTGAATTGTGTTAAACAGTTTTTGCAAACAAAATTGTAGAGATTTACTGTTAGTATTCACAGAATATTATACATGCTATACTGAAATTTTTTTTTTATATTTTTACTGTAAAAGCATTAGCAAAATGAAAGCTGCTGATTAACATGCGGTATCCATTCAACCCAGTTATCTAAGTCCAGAGTATATCTCTAAAGCCTTGCCTCACTGCATCACTTTTAGGTAATAAATGGATAGCCATCAAGTCCTGTTTCCCCAGTAAAGGGCATGCTTCCAGCAAAGGAATGTCAACTTCCTTGGAGGATGTCCTTTTCAAAACAGACTCATTGATGGCAGAACTTTTTATTGTGGGTAGTGATTTTCATTTGTGACCTAAAGAAGTGACTGGATAAAGGAAAGAGGAAGTACATAAAGATAAACATCAAACAAAGCATGCAGTTCTGTAGTTACAACTCTGCTGTATTTCATGTACTAGTCTTGCTTATGAAAACCGAGATTATAAATGTAACCATACTGTTAATATACATAATATACACATAATGCAATTTCACTGACAAAGGCATTGGGTAATACAAAATTTCAATTCATTCTCTACAAAGATTATACAAAAAAGTAATTTACAGGGAAAAATTATGTAAAAACAGCCTGAGAGCAATTCAATGTAAAGGTAATTAATTAATTTATTCTATAGTACTTTACCTATTGTATTCAGTTGAGGGAGAAGTGGAACTTATCCAGGCATTCAGTGGCACAAAGCAGAAAAACTAATCTAGGATAGGATGCCAGTCTGTCAGAAGACACACCCATACATACATGCACATGTGCACGCACGCGTATACACATACAGGCATACCCAGATATTTACTTATATGGCCTGTTAATAAAGGTTTGTGCAAAGGGACATTATGAAGGACATGTCCACTGCATGAGGTAGGCCATCAACACAGAAGCAGCTGATAGTGGTGGAGGAGTCACTGGTCTCCCTGTATGGGAGGAGGTAGCAGGCCCTCATACATGCTGGTGGCTTGGATGTGAGAGACAAGCTGGCATCAACTACATGTTTGCCTATAGGAAATGCACCAAGTTAGTAACAGCTGTTCCAGTTCCATATTGTACAGTGCACCGCATGTTTTGGCACATATCCACAATGCATACTGCCATAGGTATCTTCTCTTTATGGTAGAGGGTTCAGCACAAAGTACCAGCACATGCCTGATATCAGTAGGTCATTTGTAGATGGCAATGATGGCAATGTGCTCATGACTTAGTATGACACACACACACACTCACACACACACACACACACACACACACACACACGCATGCACGCACGCGCGCACACACACACATCAACTTTGAGGTTGCATGTAGTAGGGCAAAGGCAGTAACCAAGAGCTCAGCCCCGCATTCAGTCATTTAGGATTCACTGAGTCACAAGGTAGCTATGACTATACATAAGACAGTCTACTCAGTCTTAAGCAAAACTTGATTAGCACCTGGAAAGAGAGGTACTACAGACATATTTCTGAGACATTATACAGGTATTCCAATGAAATAAGAATAGGTGCTAAAAGACATCAGCTCTTTTATTCCCATTTTTCTTTACTGCTTCAACATAAACACCATGATCACACTTAATTTGGACGTGTCCTGGATATATGACATCCAGGATCTAAAGATAATGGCACACTTATTAGTATAATGTGCATGAGCCAGAATGTGCTCTCTTAAGGTAAGTCATTCCTGGTCTCTCCTGGCACTAGCAGCCAGAAAGATATACCTACAAGTGTGGGAAGCATTGCTTATGAAACCCATGATTCAGATCCTTACATTTAGTTTTGAAGGACGGACCGATAAAGTCTGATCTAGATAATCTACTCTGGGCACTGCACAATGCCAGCATTCATTAGTCCCCATTTGGCATCTATTCTATCTCAGAGTTAGGGGCAGACGTACCACTTCTGCACTAATTTAAAGGGTGTGTGCAAATATGTTCAAAACTTCCTCCATGTTACGAGGCTCTGGTTCTATTCCAAATTTGAAATATTGTAGTTTAGATTATGTGACCATTCGTGCCACAGTTGTCTAAAATGCATGTGAAAATGTTTATTCAGCTTCCAGTAAAACAACAGAAAACAAGTGTATAGAGTAAAACAACTGAAAACAAGCACATAGAGTATCTCTCACACAATGTTTGAATATGGGCACTCAGGCATTGACTGTTAGCACTATTGCTGGTGGTAGCATAGAAGACATTTAACATTAAAAACACTTACCTTAATTGCAAATATTGCCATTTGTTCAGATTCATGTGTAAAAATATTTTTCTCCATATTTTTCCTTCTGATTCCCCAGTGACCATCAATCCCTTCCACTACTGCCCACTTGGCTTATTCATCCTTCTTGGGGGTAAGAGTCATTTTGGGGTATGAAAAACTAATTTGTTCAGGTAGTGTTATCATGCATTCTTCATGGAATTAGAGGTTTCTCACTTAAAACCCAACTGTTTCCAGTGCACATGTCCAGTAGCATGCTCAATGTCCAGTATGAATGCCATAGCAATGGCATGCCACCTGCTTCTGCAAGACACGTAGGCCTTCAGAATGGCCTCCTCAGTAGAACAATTGCTCCTATAGTCTCTGGTTTCCACTAGGTAGTCTAAAACTGGAAAGATACCCTGAACATTTAACATCATCTTGGGAGAGGTGAAGAGGCATTTGCATTTTCAATCCTCCTCCTTTTCTTTCTCTTCTGTCCAGTGCCTCAGCCACTAGATGAACCCATGTCATTTGGGTCATAGTTAGGGCTTTATTCCTCTATGCCACTGGAGCTCACTGCAAAACAGCACTGCTGACATTTGTAAATTGCATAAGGATGTTGGGATAGTAAAGGCATTTCCAAAAAACAAACGTCTGCTTAAACCAGACGGCACAGTCTATGAATTGTAAATCTACTCGGGCATCCTCAGAATCCCAAGCCCTGCTTAAAACAGCTAGGCCACATTTTTCTCTGGTTATCTTACTGAAGAATCTCTAAAATACATATCTCATAGCCCTTGGGAAGCAGATATAGTTCTTGCCATCTACCTCCCCAATAGCAAGTTGTGTTGACTGGACCAATTTTAGTTCTAGTAGTAGTCAGACTGGGTGAGGCAATGTTTTACTTTGCAGGAGCTGGCATAGAGAGCCTGCAAAAGAATAAATATGAAGATTGAGAAAGTCTGGGTATCCTCATTCTCCTGCAGCCATAAGCTTTCTTCTTGATAGTCTTGGGTGATAGGAGCCCGATAGAAGGCTAAATAGTATTTGATGAACTTTAGGGACTTTATTCAGCAGATACCACTGATGGTGATATCTACATAGTACAATGGTCTTGGACTTGTCAGGAAGAACATGACATAAGCCCATCCACAGGGACAATTTTCTTTGAAAGTCTTTTATTATTAAGGGGTTGATGTTGCTATCTAGAGTCTTCTGGAGATCAAAATGCACTCATATCCCAATCTTTTTATTTTCTTCCATCTATTTAATGGTAGAGTTTGGGACACCAATATTTCAGTTAATAAATGCACCAAAAGTTAATATCTCCCAGAACAGATTCTTGGGTTTTGCAACCCATAGCACACAGGCATCTGTGAACTAAGAAAATGACAGTGTCGGTTGGTGTAAAGTAAGGGGTTCCCATGTGTTTTGTCAAAAGTACAAAATGTTGAAAATGGAATTTGCCCCACCTCCACTGTTGTGCAATCCTGGAATTAGTATACATATAATTAGTAAGATATGTGAAGTGCTGGGCATCAAACCCCTGTATAAAATTCATTTCAACATTTTGTACCTTCAAAATTTTGTACTTTTGACAAAACACAGGGAAATCAGAGTAAGGACATATCAACAGGAACAAAGTTAATGAAAGTGCTTGTCTAAGGTTTCAGCTAATAGTTCAAAGAGTTATTAGCATGCTTGCTCAGAACACTTGTTGACCTGGAATGGTGGAATCAATATATGTTAGTAGTAATTTTAGCAAAGAAGAGATGGTGAGGCAACTGACATTTTTTAATAAAAGTACTATGGATGAAAAAAAAAAAAAACAATGCATTGCCTGCTCCAACATAGAGCAATTCAAAAGAATCCCATGGGCTTCTCAAATGGAAGAAGATAGCTGTTTCTGATTATGATGTCTGAAAATAAATATGACACTATTTTCTGAAGCAGACTGTTAACAGGTACATGAACTGCACTTAAGCCTTATAAAACCTGCAGTAGGTAAACTAAAGAGGTATGCGATTTAACCTACGTGTGTTTTCCAGTTTGAACATGTGACTTATTTTTATATAATGTATATCTGCAATGTGTGTTTTCCCGTGTCATAAACATATATGTGATTTTGTGACCTTTTCATATGAAAAGTATATGGAGTTTTAACCAATAATAAAACTTCATTCTGCTGGGAACTGCAGCAGTTGCACATACAATGTAAAATGTAATTATTCTGTTCTGTGTTTATATGACCTTTGATAAGTCCTAGGCCAGAAAGCTAAAGGGTTATAAAATAACAATTAGACAATTCTGTTAAGGAGATAGCTAACCAAGGTCAGGAAATAAAGCACTCATTAGTATGTAATTGTGACACTTTTCAGCAGTATCAGTGGTCAGTATGAAAACATGCAAACCAAATAACTGAGAAAGGAATAGAAACATTAAAAACAACTATCCTGGTGCTTGCGATGTGCAGACCTATTGTAAGTGTTCTACATTTTTTCTCTGACTGATAAATTCTGGAAATTTAGACAACACAGCTTAAGATTCAGTAATTCCTTCAGAAAAACAGCTCTTGTACTCACTTTCCTTACTTATCTAGAGGAAAATAGTTTTTTTATTCCGGCATGTCCAAGGGTCAGCTCCCAGTGTTCTCTCCTGTCTATCTGATGAATCTGGGCATCTTGGGGCAATGTAGAAATTGCCTCATGTACACAGACAACCCTCTCCTCCTACCACCCAACACTACAACCTGTGAGAGATACACTTATCTAGCCAAACTGGAGGTAAAGCTCTCTCCAATCAAGACTGAACTTGACAGTCAAGAGGAGAAGGTAAACACTTGCACCACACCACACTCATCACATAGTCTCACTAAATCTACACCACCAAAATCCACACATAAAAACACAAAAACATTCACGGAGGCTCTCAGTAATAATCTGCTCAAGCAACAGAGACCTCCAAAGCAGAAATGCAAGCAACATCCACCCCTCCCAACACAACCCAAATGACACATAGCCCGCAGACTCAGTGTGCCACTCAACCACAGCCAATACGTCAAAACAACGCACCCAACACACTAGTCATAGGTGACTCTATAGTCAGGCACACTGATGTCTCACTCACCAGGCTAAACAAGGAGAAGGTTACTGTCAGCTGCCTGCCGGGTGCCAGGATCCGCCAAATAACCCATGCACTCAGGTCACTCCACAACAAGTACAAATATGACTCTGTCATTGTCCATGTTGGCGTGAATGACCTGAGACGTACCTCCCTGAACTACATGAAAAGAGACATGGAAGTGCTCTCCTATCTTGTAGCCCAGGCATGTATGACCCTAGCCCTGAGTAGCATTCTGCCATCACCCAGAATGATGCCAGAGTACAAGGACAAAATGATTGACTTCAACAATTGGCTAAGCTTCTGGTGCCATTCTAAAGCGATCCAGTATCTGTCTGCCTGAGATGACATGGTTGTCAGACCATGATGCTTTGCCAGAGATGGCCTGCACCTGTCACCCCTGGGATTGTGGATACTGGCTAAGGTTCATGCCACTCCTATAGTGCCTTTTTTAGGCAAGGTTCAAATGACAAATTCACCACTGTAACAGGAACAGGCAAGCTAAAACTGAGGGTGATGCTACTCAATGCTAGAAGTCTAAATCTCAAAATGCACTCACTCAAGGCACTTCTTAAAATGGAGAACATCGATATCTGTGCAGTGACTGAAACCTGGTTCAAGGCTCCAGAGAGCACCTCTGCACTACCAGGCTATAACTCATACCACACTTTTCAGCCATGTAACCTGGACCGGAACACCAAAGGCGGAGGTGTGTCCATATTCATTAAGGATATCCACACCTCCAGGCTAGTTGCTCAGCATAATGCAGCCGAGGTTATCCAAGTGCAATTAACTCTGGGCAAAACTGCAATCCAAATTGTAGCTTGCTACAGATCACCCACCATGACCCAGGATTCCCACTCCTCTTTTCTTGATGTACTGGAAAATATTAGGGTTCAACCAAACACCCTAATAATGGGTGATTTCAACTACCCCACCATTAACTGGGAAAACTACTCATGTGCCAACTCCTTCGTTCAACGCTTTCTGGTATTCATAAACTCCAATGCTCTGGATCAACTTATCCACACCCCCACCAGGGGCAACAGTATCCTAGATCTAGTCATTGCCAACATGAGTGACATCTGAAATCAATGTCTCATTGGTCTGATCCAACCATAAGCTAATTACCCTAGATATCCACATCTTGCCCCCACCCCTCATTAAGGAAACCATAGTAAAAAAATTCTCCAACGCCAACTTCATGCTTCTTAAGACAGAAGAGGTGAACTTCATGACACCCATGCAGATGGACAATACAATTGCAACTACTGAATCCTACACAATTGCCCTTTATAAGCACTTATATGAGTGCATAGATTGTGCTATCTCAAACAGAACCAAGACGCTATCCTCCAAAAAAAAGGAAGCCAATCTGGTGGTCCCCTGCCATAAACAAACTGTACAACAGAAGGAAGAAACTGTTGCAGAAGAGAGTAAAATCCCATGAGTGGAGGAGCTCCCTGGTCAACCTCAGTAAGAAGCTGTGATCCCTGATAAAATCCTCCAAAGCTAGTTATGAAAACAAAATCATCACTGATTCTAAAGACAACCACAAAGCATTCTATAGTTATGTGAAGCATCTTAATGGCAACACTCAGATCTGCTCTGAGTTACAACACAATGGCACTAAATATACAGACCCAACTGATATTGCCAACATCCTGGCAGATAGGTTCAGTGCTAACTTTACCCCCCTCTCACCCCCTAAAGAGCCCCCATCTCTGTATCAGAAGAATGTAAAGTTCCTGTAATCACGGCTGCACAGGTAAAAACCACACTCTCCAAAGCCAAGAACACAGCATCCATGGGACCAGACAACATCCCAGGCTGTGTTCTACACAAACTACAGAATGAACTGGCACCCCACCTAAGTACCATGTTCAGTCATAGCCTCACCTCAGGCTTTCTGCCTGTTGAATGGCGCACAGTGATGGTTATCCCACTTCACAAGGGGGGAGCCACCACGGACCCCAGAAACTACCACCCCATTAGCCTGACTAGCCTGGTCTGCAAGGCCATGGAATGTATCATCATGGAACTTATAAACAAAGACAATGGTAATCTCCAAACTCTGGACCCCACCCAGTTTGTGTTTGTAAAAGGCAGATCATGTCTCCTAAACCTGATAGACTTCTTTGAAGCAGTCACCAAAGCCGTAGACAAGGGTAAGGTGGTTCACACAGCCTATCTAGATCTTGCCAATGCTTTCAATACCATCCCCCACTCTGGAATTATAGATAAACTCACTAAACTAGGTATAAATCCCTATGTCACAAGATGGGTTGCCAACTGTCTCACTAACAGAACCCACACTCTGAAAGTAGCAGACTCCAAATCCGACTTCAGACCAGTGACAAGTGGAGTACCACAGGGTACAGTCCTGGGTCCTCTCCTGTTTGGTATCTACTTCTCTGAAGTACAGGCTAATGCAGAAGGTCTTTGGCTAACGAAGTTTGCAGATGACTGCAAACTAGAAGCCATAATCAAAACTCCTAATGATGTGGACATCCTACAAAAGGGCCTCACTGAGACAGATGCCTGGTGTAAAAACCATGGTCTCAAGCTCAATGTCAAAAAGTGCATTGTCATCCTTTGGTAAAAACTCTGTACCCATGAACTACAACATAGGCAGTAGTATACTTAACACCAAAAGTGTGATAAGAGACCTTGGGACACAGGTGGACAGTAGTCTCTCCTTTGATAATCACATCGCCACAGTAGTCAGGAAACCCTTCTACGTGGCACACCTCATCACAAAAGGTTTCTCATCTAGAAAAAAAGAAGTCATTGTTCCCCTCTACTTATCACTCATTAGACCCATTATAGAGTGCAACGCCCCTTTTGGTATGTACTTCACATGACATCTACAATAACTGGAAAGGCCGCAGAAATACCTCACAAAGAGGATTACTGACTCAAACAGATGCCCTATGCAGACCGTCTCAAAAAACTCCAGCTTTACTCCTTCGCATATCGCCTACTCAGAGGTGATCTCTGCCTAACATACAAAGCTATGTCAAACCCAGAGCTGTTGGACATGCTCCATTTAAAGAAATCCCAATCCCTCCGAGCTATACGCTCTAGGGACCTAAACCTTGTCATCACAATAAACAGAACATGCCGGAGGGATAGATTCCTGTCCCAGAGACTTCCCATACTCTGGAACAAACTACCTATCTATATCAAACAAAGCTCCTCATTAGCACTCTTCAAGAAAAATCTTGATGATTGGATAGGAAATAAGAAATTCCCCCCGGGGATCACCTCTGTGGCTCTGCTCGACAGTGGCACAGGAAAATAATTTTCTTCGGTGGCAAAAGCCAGGGTACCTTTTTGGCTGGGCTTGTATAGGCCCCAGGGCTGATAGCCTAGTACCTACCTATGAATCTATGAACCTATTTGACTTTTAACTGTATTACTTAACTCAGTATTCTAAAAGTAAGCCATTTTTATTTATTCACTCTTAGAAGGTTTCTGGGTGGTCATCTATTTACTTATTTATTAATTAATATGAGAATATTTATTGCTAAACAGTGACAGGTTGTTGATATCCACCACTAATTGACTGTACCACTCTGCTACACACTGTCTTTTGTGTTCATAATTATTTAGCTTAATAGAGTGAAATAGGAACTGGCAGATCTTAGCCTCTTAATCAGGAATGTAGTTAGCTGAAGAATATTACCAGCCTTTCATGAAAATTGTGTGTGTTTGTGTGTGTGTGTGCATGTGCGAGTGTGTGTGTGTGTGTGTGTGTGTGTGTGTGTGTGTGTGTGTGTGTGTGTGTGTGTTTGTGAGACTGTGTGTCTTTACATGTGTGTGTGTGTGTGTGTGTGTGTGTGTGTGTGTGTGTGTGTGTGTGTGTACTGGAAGGCACGTAATCCTAAATAGAGTTAGAGAAAAAGTGATTTGGATGGTTATGCCATAGAGTATATTCAGTAGGGTGTTCAGTGTGAAGCATATTCTTAGGTGTAAATGATGTAGGCCTATGACCAGGGCAGCAATGCATACTCCCTACTTGCTGCTCTTAGTGAATTGCTAAGTGATTCATATCATTTATACCTTAATTTTAGTACCACTAGTGTAACTCAAGAGGTCATAACCCTGGTGAGTACTTATTAGATTTATGATTTTTATATTTAAACATTAATTGATTGCTGGGCAATGAAGCTGATTCAAGCCCACAGCCCCTGTCCACTATCTATTTTACACTGTTATATTGCTGCTCCTGCTATGCTGAAGCATATTTAACAAAAGCCTGATTAGATCTGTGCTCCTTACCTCCCCTTGACAAAACCTTGCTGCACTACACCCACCAGATATGTAATGCAGGGATCTAGTATATTTGCAAGATTTTTGTTTTACTACTTTGAATTTTAAAAGGAGGAAAGAACCTAACCTGTAATTCAGTGAGTGTGTCTTGCCTTCTCTGTCTTTGGGAAAAAGGGCAATAGACAGCAGCCTTAATATATTATTTAATGTTTCTTTATCCTCGGCATCTTGGAATACAAAACAGACAAGGGGAAAAGTCACTCTTGAAACATTTGTAGCAATCTGCTGTCAGGCTATCAGGCCCAGGGCTATATCTGAGGGCAGAGAGCTAATGGCTAGCAGCACTTTACTCAGGAAATAGGCTGGATGATTTATTTAGATCTTCTGATGAAATTTTAGTAAGTTGCAAGGAGTCTATCGACTCTTCTCTTAAGTCTGCTGTGGAGCAGTTACTAGATTCGTCTCTTTCATTAGCCTGTTCTTCTCAAGCAGGCAGTAGTGGAGTCCCAGTATCACCCCCAACCTTTGCACCCCCCCACACCACACTCATCACATAGTCTCACTAAATCTACACCACCAAAATCCACACATAAAAACACAAAAACATTCACGGAGGCTCTCAGTAATAATCTGCTCAAGCAACAGAGACATCCAAAGCAGAAATGCAAGCAGCATCCACCTCCCAACACAACCCAAATGACACATAGCCCACAGACTCAGTGTGCCACTCAACCACAGCCAATCGTCAAAACAAGCACCCAACACACTAGTCATAGGTGACTCTATAGTCAGGCACACTGATGTCTCACTCACCCAGGCTAAACAAAGGAGAAGGTTACTGTCAGCTGCCTGCGGTGCCAGGATCCATAAATAACCCATGCACTCAGGTCACTCCCACAACAAGTACAAATATGACTCTGTCATTGTCCATGTTGGCGTGAATGACCTGAGGCGTACCTCCCTGGACTACATGAAAGGAACATGGAAGTGCTCTCCTATCTTGTAGCCCAGGCATGTATGACCCTAGCCCTGAGTAGCATTCTGCCATCACCCAGAATGATGCCAGAGTACAAGGACAAAATGATTGACTTCAACAATTGGCTAAGCTTCTGGTGCCATTCTAAAAGCGATCCAGTATCTGTCTGCCTGAGATGACATGGTTGTCAGACCATGATGCTTTATAGAGATGGCCTGCACCTGTCACCTGGGATTGTGGATACTGGCTAAGGTTCATGCCACTCCTATAGTGCCTTTTTTAGGCAAGGTTCAAATGACAAATTCACCACTGTAACAGGAACAGGCAAGCTAAAACTGAGGGTGATGCTACTCAATGCTAGAAGTCTAAATCTCAAATGCACTCACTCAAGGCACTTCTTAAAATGGAGAACATCGATATCTGTGCAGTGACTGAAACCTGGTTCAAGGCTCCAGAGAGCACCTCTGCACTACCAGGCTATAACTCATACCACACTTTTCAGCCATGTAACCTGGACGGAACACCAAAGTAGGAGGTGTGTCCATATTCGTGGGATATCCACACCTCCAGGCTAGTTGCTCAGCATAATGCAGCGAGGTTATCCAAGTGCAATTAACTCTGGGCAAAACTGCAATCAAATTGTAGCTTGCTACAGATCACCCACCATGCCCCAGGATTCCACTCCTCTTTCCTTGATGTACTGGAAAATATTAGGGTTCAACCAAACACCCTATTAATGGGTGATTTCAACTACCCCACCATTAACTGGGAACACTACTCATGTGCCAACTCCTTAGTTCCAGCAGCTTTCTGGTATTCATAAGCTCAATGCTCTGGATCAACTTATCCACACCCCACCAGGGCAACAGTATCCTAGATCTAGTCATTGCCAACATGAGTGACATCTGAAATCAATGTCTCATTGGTCTGATCAACCATAAGCTAATTACCCTAGATATCACATCTTGCCCCACCCCTCATTAAAGGAAACCATAGTAAAAAAATTCTCCAACGCCAACTTCATGCTTCTTAAGACAGAAGAGGTGAACTTCATGACACCCATGCAGATGGACAATACAATTGCAACTACTGAATCCTACACAATTGCCCTTTATAGCACTTATATGAGTGCATAGATTGTGCTATCTCAAACAGAACCAAGGCGCTATCCTCCAAAAAAGGGAAGCCAATCTGGTGGTCCCCTGCCATAAACAAACTGTACAACAGAAGGAAGAAACTGTTGCAGAAGAGAGTAAAATCCCATGAGTGGAGGAGCTCCTGGTCAACCTCAGTAGAAGCTGTGATCCTGATAAAATCCTCCAAAGCTAGTTATGAAAACAAAATCATCACTGATTCTAAAGACAACCACAAAGCATTCTATAGTTATGTGAAGCATCTTAATGGCAACACTCAGATCTGCTCTGAGTTACAACACAATGGCACTAAATATACAGACCCAACTGATATTGCCAACATCCTGGCAGATAGGTTCAGTGCTAACTTTACCCCCCTCTCACCCCCTAAAGAGCCCCCATCTCTGTATCGGAAGAATGTAAAGTTCCTGTAATCACGGCTGCACAGGTAAAAACCACACTCTCCAAAGCCAAGAACACAGCATCCATGGGACCAGACAACATCCCAGGCTGTGTTCTACACAAACTACAGAATGAACTGGCACCCCACCTAAGTACCATGTTCAGTCATAGCCTCACCTCAGGCTTTCTGCCTGTTGAATGGCGCACAGTGATGGTTATCCCACTTCACAAGGGGGGAGCCACCACGGACCCCAGAAACTACCACCCCATTAGCCTGACTAGCCTGGTCTGCAAGGCCATGGAATGTATCATCATGGAACTTATAAACAAAGACAATGGTAATCTCCAAACTCTGGACCCCACCCAGTTTGTGTTTGTAAAAGGCAGATCATGTCTCCTAAACCTGATAGACTTCTTTGAAGCAGTCACCAAAGCCGTAGACAAGGGTAAGGTGGTTCACACAGCCTATCTAGATCTTGCCAATGCTTTCAATACCATCCCCCACTCTGGAATTATAGATAAACTCACTAAACTAGGTATAAATCCCTATGTCACAAGATGGGTTGCCAACTGTCTCACTAACAGAACCCACACTCTGAAAGTAGCAGACTCCAAATCCGACTTCAGACCAGTGACAAGTGGAGTACCACAGGGTACAGTCCTGGGTCCTCTCCTGTTTGGTATCTACTTCTCTGAAGTACAGGCTAATGCAGAAGGTCTTTGGCTACTTGAAGTTTGCAGATGACTGCAAACTAGAAGCCATAATCAAAACTCCTAATGATGTGGACATCCTACAAAAGGGCCTCACTGAGACAGATGCCTGGTGTAAAAACCATGGTCTCAAGCTCAATGTCAAAAGTGCATTGTCATCCTTTGGTAAAAAACTCTGTACCCATGAACTACAACATAGGCAGTAGTATACTTAACACCAAAAGTGTGATAAGAGACCTTGGGACACAGGTGGACAGTAGTCTCTCCTTTGATAATCCACATGCCACAGTAGTCAGGAAACCCTTCTCGTGGCACACCTCATCACAAAGGTTTCTCATCTAGAAAAAGAGTCATTGTTCCCTCTACTTATCACTCATTAGACCCATTATAGAGTGCAACGCCCCTTTTGGTATGTACTTCACATGACATCTACAATAACTGGAAAGGCCTTGAAATACCTCACAAAGAGGATTACTGACTCAAACAGATGCCCTATGCAGACCGTCTCAAAACTCCAGCTTTACTCCTTGCATATAAGCCTACTCAGAGGTGATCTCTGCCTAACATACAAAGCTATGTCAAACCCAGAGCTGTTGGACATGCTCCATTTAAAGAAATCCCAATCCCTCGAGCTACTCGCTCTAGGGACCTAAACCTTGTCATCACAATAAACAGAACATGCCGGAGGGATAGATTCCTGTCCCAGAGACTTCCCATACTCTGGAACAAACTACCTATCTATATCAAACAAAGCTCCTCATTAGCACTCTTCAAGAAAATCTTGATGATTGGATAGGAAATAAGAAATTCCCCAGGGGATCACCTCTGTGGCTCTGCTTTCGACAGTGGCACAGGAAAATAATTTTATTAGGTGGCAAAAGCCAGGGTACCTTTTTGGCTGGGCTTGTATAGGCCCCAGGGCTGATAGCCTAGTACCTACCTATGAATCTATGAACCTATTTGACTTTTAACTGTATTACTTAACTCAGTATTCTAAAAGTAAGCCATTTTTATTTATTCACTCTTAGAGGTTTCTGGGTGGTCATCTATTTACTTATTTATTAATTAATATGAGAATATTTATTGCTAAACAGTGACAGGTTGTTGATATCCACCACTAATTGACTGTACCACTCTGCTACACACTGTCTTTTGTGTTCATAATTATTTAGCTTAATAGAGTGAAATAGGAACTGGCAGATCTTAGCCTCTTAATCAGGAATGTAGTTAGCTGAAGAATATTATCAGCCTTTCATGAAAATTGTGTGTGTTTGTGTGTGTGTGTGCATGTGCGAGTGTGTGTGTGTGTGTGTGTGTGTGCGTGTGTGTGTGTGTGTTTGTTTGTGAGACTGTGTGTCTTTACATGTGTGTGTGTGTGTGTGTGTGTGTGTGTGTACTGGAAGGCACGTAATCCTAAATAGAGTTAGAGAAAAAGTGATTTGGATGGTTATGCCATAGAGTATATTCAGTAGGGTGTTCAGTGTGAAGCATATTCTTAGGTGTAAATGATGTAGGCCTATGACCAGGGCAGCAATGCATACTCCCTACTTGCTGCTCTTAGTGAATTGCTAAGTGATTCATATCATTTATACCTTAATTTTAGTACCACTAGTGTAACTCAAGAGGTCATAACCCTGGTGAGTACTTATTAGATTTATGATTTTTATATTTAAACATTAATTGATTGCTGGGCAATGAAGCTGATTCAAGCCCCACAGCCCCTGTCCACTATCTATTTTACACTGTTATATTGCTGCTCCTGCTATGCTGAAGCATATTTAACAAAAGCCTGATTAGATCTGTGCTCCTTACCTCCCCTTGACAAAACCTTGCTGCACTACACCCACCAGATATGTAATGCAGGGATCTAGTATATTTGCAAGATTTTTGTTTTACTACTTTGAATTTTAAAAGGAGGAAAGAACCTAACCTGTAATTCAGTGAGTGTGTCTTGCCTTCTCTGTCTTTGGGAAAAAGGGCAATAGACAGCAGCCTTAATATATTATTTAATGTTTCTTTATCCTCGGCATCTTGGAATACAAAAACAGACAAGGGGAAAAGTCACTCTTGAAACATTTGTAGCAATCTGCTGTCAGGCTATCAGGCCCAGGGGCTATATCTGAGGGCAGAGAGCTAATGGCTAGCAGCACTTTACTCAGGGGAAATAGGCTGGATGATTTATTTAGATCTTCTGATGAAATTTTAGTAAGTTGCAAGGAGTCTATCGACTCTTCTCTTAAGTCTGCTGTGGAGCAGTTACTAGATTCGTCTCTTTCATTAGCCTGTTCTTCTCAAGCAGGCAGTAGTGGGGTCCCAGTACTACCTCTAAGATGAAAGACTTGAGTGGTCCTTTCACCATTTTTAAGATGTACTGTTCATGGTTAGTGTGTAGATATTCTCTTTGACCCAGAGGAGTTTTTCAGTCTTTCCTACTTTCAGCGTATGTTAGCACTGGACTGTCTTACATTCTTGTTTTTAATCAGTTACCAACAGAAACATTCAATGTCACAACTTCTCTCTTTCTATTGCTTTTCTGTCCCCTGTCTCCTTGATATATCTTTGCCTACCTGATTCTTCACCTGTTTTCAGATGTATCAGTTTGTTTTCAATGCCTTTCATCTGGACTCTACAACAATGTAATGCCACTCCTAGTGCAGTCTTTAGATAGCAAGCTTGTTTTGCCACTGAAACCTGATTAGAACATTTCTTGAGCAAGTAAGAATCAAATCGCTTTTGAGGTAGATGACTTGAATCTCAGTTCCTCTAGATTCATGGTGACATGAATGTGGTCAGATACAAAGCTGGATGATTACTGGTCTGCTCCACACGTCATAGTAGTTACGCATTTAAATAATGTAGCCCAGGTTACTTCCAGTACTTCCATATTCCTGAATATTTAAAGTCCTTTTCTTAACCATTTGCATTCTGTGTAGTATGTAATCCATGAGAAGTTTTTGGAAAAGACATATAATCTTAGAGAGTTTCAAGTGCCCTACTGGATGTCTAAGTTCATAGGTTCATAGGTTCATACTAGGCTATCTGCCCTAGGGCATTTATAAGCCTAGCCAGAGTGTGTTTGGCTTTTGCCACCCATTTTAAATTAATTTTTCTATGCCCTTTTTCGAGATTAGCATACTGTGCCTCTGTCTAACAGTGACACAGAAGTGATACCCGGGGTAAACCTACGATCTCCCATCCACTCATCAAGATTCCTCTTGAAGAGAGTCAATGAGGGACTCTGCCTAACCTGGACTGGGATTTTATTCCAGAGTGAAGGGAACCTCTGGGTTATGAATCTGTCCCTCCAGCATGTCCTATTTATTTCAGTGCTGAGGTTCAAGTCTCTCGAGCCTGTAGCTTGATGGGATTTGGATTTTCTGAGGTGCAGCATGTCCATTAATTCCGGGTTGGACATGGCTTTATACGTCAGGCACAGATCGCCTCTGAGCAGGTGGTATGCCACTGAGTACAGCTGAAGTTTCTTTAACCAGGCAGCATATGGCATTTGTTTGAGCCCTATGATCCTCTTGGTGAGGTACTTTTGGGGTCTTTCCAATTGCTGCAGGTGTCTGGTAAGGTACATCCCAAAAGGGGCATTGTACTCAATTATGGGCCTGATGAGGGATGAGTAAAGAGGCACCATGACCTCCCCTGATCTAGTTGTGAATCCCTTCATGATTAGGTGGGCTATTTAAAATGTTTTTCTAACCACTTTGGCCACGTGGTTGTCAAATGAGAGATTGCTATCAACTTGGGTCCCCAGGTCCCTAACTACTTCTTCTGTACTTAATGGACTACCACCTATGTGGTAATTTGTAGGCACTTTGTTTTGCCAAAGGGATGACTATACACTTTTGGCGTTTAGCTTGAGGCCATGGCTCTGGCACCAGTTGTCTGTTTCTATGCGGCCCTTTTGGAGGATGCTTGTGTCGGCTGGCGAGGTGATTCTGGTGCCCAGTTGCAGTCATCTGCGAACTTAGTCAGCCACAGTCCTTCCGTGTTGGCCTGTACCTCTGAGAAATATATACCGAACAAGAGAGGTCCAGGACTGAGCCTTGTGGGACACCACTTGTAACTGGTTTGGAGTCTGACATGGCTCCAGCAATTCTAACCATGTGGGTTCTGTCCTTGAGCCAGTTTGTAACCCATCTAGTGACATAGGGGTTTATATTTAAGCTGGTGAGCTTATCTATAATGCCCGAGTGGGGTATTGTATCGATGGCTTTTGCGAGGTCCAGGTAGGCTGTGTGGACCACCTTCCCCTCGTCAATGGCCTTGGTGACTGTTTCAAAGAAATCAACCAGGTTTAAGAGGCAGGATCTGCCCTTAACAAAGCCGAACTGGGTAGGATCCTGTGTCTGTAGGTCCCCAATATCTTTATTTATGAGGTCCATGATGACCCTTTCCATAGCTTTGCAGACCAAGCTAGTCATGCTTATGGGGCAATAGTTTCCAGGATCCATTGAGGCACCACCTTTGTGGAGAGGGACCACTGTTGCTGTATGCCACTCTTTGGGTACATATCCTGTAGTAAGGCTGAGATTGAACAGTAGTTTTATGTTTGGGTTTAGCTCTTCTTGGAGTTCATGTAGGACGCAGCCCGGGACACCGTCTGGTCCCATTCATGCTGTGTTTTTTGCTTTGGAGAGGGCAGCTCTTACCGGAGCATCTGGGATGTCAGGGGGGCAGCACTCTGCTGGGATAAATATTTGCCCTTTTGGTGGGGGGGGGGTTTGCGCTGAACCTGTCAGCTAACTCAAAGCCACTGCTGAAATCACCCCCATTATAATGGTTTACAATCTTCCACTATTGTTCCAGTTACTCAGTTCTAACAAAGACCCACTGTCATCTGCACTGGGTTCATACTAGTTTGCAAGAACTGCATGCCCAAGGAGGTTACACCTTACAGAGTAACCACCTTCCTTTCTTATCTGCTTTCTCTTTGACCTGAGACCAGTGCAGTGCCTTGTGCACAAGTGCAGTGATTCCTCATTTGGTCACTATGGCAATCCCTGCTACTCCATGGTCTTGCTAACCTTTGGTTCTTGATAGGGCTTTGTTTCTTTAGTATGGTTTCATGAAGAAAAACCTGCCAAACATTGCTATTCCTTAAAATCTGAAAAACACTTTCTAACTTGGTTGGATAATGCACTCCTTTCACATTCAGTGTTGGAACTGAAGAGAATGAGGGGCTGTCTAGGGTGTACAGGTCACCAAGCATTAATCACTAGCACCTTCACAATGTCTGCAATTCTTATATTTTGTAAAAGTATTGCAGGATTAACACAGAAAGAGAGGCATGGTAAGGTAACAGAAGAAAGGGTGATACAAACAAGGCAACAGGGGAAGAAAAATAAACACCCAGATGCAAACAACAAGAGGTTGAAGATTTGCAATACAATCTTGAAACCCTGCATTTAATGAAAAAATATAATTGTTGATGAAACTTACAATACTGAGAAACTGATTCTGTCCTTATGAGAGGAAGATGGTGTTAATAGAAAAAAACAGCTGGCATCTGTATAGTGGAGTGAACATGATAGTTTAACCTCTTTTTCCAGGGCAAGCTACAACACAGAAAGGTTAAACTTTGTCTTATAGGGTAAAAGCATCTCTATATTCAACCATTGCAATCTGTATTTTCTTAATACAGATATAGATGTCCACCTCTTCACCTAACACATACCGCCTGGTAATTACTAAACTTACTGATTCCGTATATGATTAGCAAAAACAACAAACAATAAACTAACAGATTCTAAAAATGTCATTATCCCTCTGGTGCCTCAATACGTGTTGAACTGAATTCCTATGAGGGCTTGTACCAAGGTGCCAGAGAGTTAATAAAGTTATCATGATCTGTTTGTGCATTGTTTACTGTTTTTGCAACAGTATATTTTATTTGTCATTTATACTCTCCCCTGTATGACTGCAGAGTCAACTACCTTGATATTAATTTCAATCTATAATATACTTATTTTCTTTAAAGAGCATGCAATTCCATCAATAATGCCTTAACTTTGTTTTTTCTATACCTTCCCGTTCTTGTCTGGTACCATCATCAACTGCCAGCATATTTTGTTGTGGTTACCAGAAGGAGGTCCATTTTTTAATTATCTGTTGGACTGTTAGTAGACTGATGCACTATGCAGCAGAAGCCTCAGTATAATCCTAGAACCTCAGTTCTGACCAGTCACACACACTGACAGTATAGGTTGAAAACTACAGTCTAACTATTATATTACAAATTCATGCAAAATACATTTAGAAGGAAAGGGTGTGTCACACCAAATTAGGCTGGCCATATCAATTTATACAGAAAAGAGGAAGAAATTAATCAGCAAGTGAGGTACTGGAGAGTCCAAACTAATGTGGGACAGACTATGAGAAAATAAGATGAATTAAATTATTTACAGCTGAATGGCCATGGAATGAGAACAATTAAAAGCATTAGCAAAATCAGAGACAAACTGCATATTACCATATTAAGATACAACTTAGTCTTAAAGTCTTTCTGCTTTTCCTGTTAGAGTTCACCACAGCGGAACTCCAGTCTGCTCATGACTGGCAGTGGATTTTTACAGTGCTGAGTTGCCAGCCCGACGCCCAACCTTCAAAGAAGACAGACCCATTCACCCTTGCACCTACCTGCATGTCTTTAGCGTCATTCAACTGTGGGGAGGACATGCAGACTCCACACAAGATACCACTTGGTATGCAGTTCAAATAACACATGCCATTTGCCCCTTATGTGCTCTAAGCCCCAGATAAGATTTATTCATATGCAAGTTGAGTAAGTTTGGTAGCCTGCATTATCAAAGGTATAGACATAATAGTAAACATCCTTTGACTTGTGTGTATCCTTGAATGGAAGCTTAAAGAAAAACATGTAAGCAGTATGTTTGGTATCTTAAACAGATTTTAAGTAAATGATTCAGTCTGCATGCAAGTAGCCTGCACCACAAGTGTGAGACAGGAGAGAATGCAGTCCCACAGAAGTTATTTAACGTAAACTGGGATGCCTCATTACTTACCTCACATAAAGCTTGCTCACAGAGCATTAAGCACATAAGTATGAATACACAGGAACAGAAAAAAGTGTTATGATGCTTATATTATCTCCCAGTGAATGAAAATGCCAACTTCTTAACCTTAAGCATGTAAACAGAAAAAAAAAACAAGAGTTGCTACTGGCTATAGAATTTTGGTCTACCCACTGATTTCAACAGTTTTAGTAACTCAGCCCATACATGGACCTACTCTAGTGACTCAGATTCTGTGTTCAGTAGGTACAGAATGCTAATGTCTGTATCTTCTATTTTGTCCTAGGCAAGTTCAGTTTCTTCTATTAGGGGCTTGAATGGTTTGGAAACTATTTCAAGACACAGGAGTTTTCATTTTGATACATTTTTCTTCAGAGAAGGAGGTGTAGCAGGCTTGAATAATAGTGCTGTCTAGACTTCCTTCTTACACAGTAACAACCAACTAATGAGACTTGAAGAAATATCAGGATAAACAAAGAGGAAAAAGTACTGTTTTATTTCTTTTTAATAAATGTTGGCATACAAACACCATTAATTATGTGTGTTTGTATATAGTCATTAGGTATCTTCCCTTATAGTGATTTGCTGAGTTCTTGGGTCTAACCTGCCACTTTGTCTTTCATCTTACTGAGTTGTTGATTGGCTTCTGTCTCTAACTGCAAAATCAACTGCTACCCATTCCACAAATATCCCTATTAGGGCATCAATATATGCTTTGGCTTCAGAAGGTAGATTGACTGAAAACAGTAATTGTTTTAAAAGTAATAGAAAACTTGAGCTACACTCCAGTGTACAAGTTGCTGAGCCTTCTTAGGGCAGGTAGAAATGCTTTCATTTAAGAAATAGTGCATTACTGCAATCCAGAGCTATCCTTGCTAGCACTTCAACAATCTTCAAGACTGGACCAAGATATCTTTGTTTCCCAATTATTTCCTGTCTGGCAGCGCAGTCCAGCAATCTAAATACAAAGTGATGCGATAAGCTGGGATTTCTCATTTATGGAGGCAGCAGGTGATGGCAGAAGGATAATGAGGAGCTCCATCCTAACAAGTAAGCAAAAGATCCTGCCCTTTCTAACCTTCAGGTAGACTAATTAATTGCATATAGTTGTACCAGCTGCAGTTCTCGTAAGTCAGCCAGTTTAGAGTCTAACTAATGAAACTAGTGCTGCATCTCATTAATTTGTCCTCTAAGGACTCTCATTGTAGTCTTCTGTTTCAGCAATTCTGCCTAATGTTGCAAGAAATTCTGCTGCTGCTGACAAAACGATAATGAGATTGCTTGCAATTGTGAATCTTCCTCACAGCTGCTTGCTTTAACCTCCTTCCTACCTTGCAAATCCTCTTGGACTAACTGTACTACAGAGTTAAGATAATCCTGAATGTCTTGTTTCTCTTACTGGTAGATTCCTACTGTCGTCATCATCTTTATCCTCTCTTTCTATGACATTCAGATAGATTATTATTAAAACTCAAAGCTTTTCTTTATTTCTCCCACATTTGTATGACAAATAAAAGATATAATGTGTTTAGGTCCAACAGAGCAGAGACTTAGGTTTTCTATACAGATCAAAGAAATATTTTAAATGTAGTACCCTGGGATGAGAACATTACACTATGTGAGTAAAGTGACATGGTCCCCTGGGGCATATCTCCTGTCTGCCTCACTACACAGATTTTTGTGATACTTCAATACATATGTATAAACAAATGGAAACCTTCTTTGTGGTCAGTTAGAAAGTTGGTTAAAAAATCCTGCTAATCAAATAGTTGATTATATTACACACACACACACACACACACACACACACACACACACACACACACACACACACACACAGGCAGGCATTTTTCCACAATCCTCTCTCCAATTGCAGTCTCTACTTCCATTTTACATAAGCCGCGGTGGTACAGTGGTAGCATTGTTGCCTCACAGCAAGAGGTTCTCCTGTTTGATTCTAGGCTTGAGTGCCTTCTGTGTGGAGTCTGCATGTCCTCCCCGTGGTCGAGTGGCCTCCGAAAGACATGTGTGAATGGGCATGCCTTCACTGAAGGTTGGGCGTCGGGCTGGCAACTCGGCACCATAAAAATGTACTGCTAATTATTAGCAGAACGGAGTTCCGCTGTGGCGACCCCTAACCGGGAAAAGCCGAAAAGACAAACAACAACTTCCATTTTACATAGTATTAACCAATTAATGTAACTTAAAATACTTGAAGATAAAGGAAAGAAAGCATAATGTTTAGTTTCCCTTAATAAGTTTTGACATGGGATGTTACTGATGTGTAATTTATTATGACTACCATATCTTTTTCCTTCTCCAGTAAATTCACACTAGTGTTCACAGTCTTCCCCAAAAATTGGTGAATGTGTCTCACATTATGTTCTAACAGCATGTTCTATTTACTTCTAGATACTTGAGCTTAGCTGTTGTAGTGGATTTGTTTATTCATTTGGTTCTTTGATTTTTTAAGGTACATTCGTACACTGGACATAGAGGCCCTTGACAGCTGTATCACTGTATTAGTCATATAGTAGGCAGAATCTCACATGGTTGGGACATTATTATTATTATTATTATTATCATCATCATTATTATTATTATTGGTAAGCAAGGGACCCTGTTCAGCTATTAGTTTAAGAGAACTACAGAAGATAAACAAAGAATGCAGAAAAGATGCGGTAATCCTATTTTAAGAATGCATACATTGTGATGACAACCAGTTAGCAGTTGGTGTAAAAATTGTGTAAATAATAACATATCAGTAGAAACAAACAAAAATATAAAAGCTTAATAAAAACAAAATTATACAATGATGGGTCATTGTTATTCAAAAAAAAACGTGCATGCTGACTGGACAGCCCAATCGGCATGCCTATTGTAAATTGAGCATATACCAATAGAAAAATGACTGGCTGCTAAAGTACCATTAAGTAGCTAGCCTTTTTTTACTAAGATATGCAGAGGGCAGAGCAAAATACAAGAAAAATCAGGTACATTCTGGAAAAGAAAACAAACAGAAACATACCTAATTTTCCTTGTAATTCTGTACTGTCCTTCCTTAAATCTTGGCAGACTTTCATACCTGTCAAATGTCCGATATTCTCAGAATGTCTAGATTTTTGCCTCTTAATTTTGGTCTTTTCCAAAGAAAATTAGTTTTCTAGCAAGCCACTGGGGTTGACGTCATTAAATAATGACAGACATTTGGGATTCAGCCTTCATTATCCTTCAGAAAATGCATACTATTAGAACACCTCACCTTCAAGCAACTTGCTATCTCTGTAAGAGCAATAAAATCTATGACTATTTTTGGGCCTTTGTTTCCCCCATTATTTGCACTTTGCTATTAGAAAGTTGCTTGAAGGAGATGTTTTCTGTTAGTGTGCATTTTCTGAAGGATATGAAAGCTAAATCTCAAATGTCTGTCATGATTTAATGACTTAAATCCCAGTGGCTTTCTAGAAACTAATTTTTTTATGTGAAAAAGATGAAACCTATGAGGCAAAAATCTGCATGGGATCCCCCCCCCCCAAAAAAAAAGCAACGTAGATTCTCTTTTCTTCATTGCTTCTCTTCAACAGCACTGATGTACTGTGCAAGCATGGAGACATAAGTCCCATGTGCATGTAGAGTACATCAGAAAACATGGGTAAATGGGGAAACAATGCAGAGAAACACTACTGCACCATTATACAAAGACATTATTTAACAAAGGTACACAATTTTTTTCTTAAATAATGTTACTGTATACTAGCAATGACCCACAAGTGGATGTGGGTATATCAGGATTTACCTACATATGGCTTTGTTTAATCACTCAGGCTTTGCCTTTGTGATCAAACCACATCAACTGTGGGTAAATGATGATATACAAAAAAAATTCATGGGTTATTGCTTAAATAACTGCATGGGAAATACATAAAATAGAATATAAAGTCTAGCGATATATATATATATATATATATATATATATATATATAAAATATTATACAGTAAAATGGAAACTATATGACATAAAGCAGAGCTATTTAAATTTTATCAATATCAGAGGAAAGGATAGCTTAAAAATGTTTTTGTGTAGCTACTTAGCAATATGGAATTAAAAACACATAATGCAAAGCTATAATGCTGATCACAGTCTATAGCACTAAACTTTTAAAAGGTAAAACAAAGCTTTATTGCAAGTCATCACCTTTATTATACTGATATTTGTAGTCAGGTAAGTGTTCTATGACTTTTTTCTAATGTGAGACATTATACTCATTCCTAATAGGTTGGCGCAGTCCCCCGGATTTACTAATCTTCGGTGCAGGACTAGCTTAGTCCTGCATGGAATCGACCGTTTAGGAGCAGGACAGCAGCACATCATGCATATTAATGAGGCATGCTGCCTGATCTCTTAATCTTACATGGAGCGTGTAAGAGTGCAGGGGACGTGTCTAAGAGCAGACCTCTCAGAATATACACACCCCCGCAATGAAGAACAGCAGAAAGGGGTATGCAATGAGCTAGACCGCTCACAGGTGACCACATATCCCCACCAGCAGTCCCCCTTGTGTACAACAGCAACAGTATATATGAATAAAATAAAGAAACCCTGTTTTTTAAAAAAAAAATCTGATTAAAGCTAACCATAGGTGCGAGGGTGTGCCCATCACTTAGCTATGGTTAATGCAGCTTAAATGACTGAAGAGGATAACAAGGAAGATATATGTAAATGAACCAGCATAGCAATAGTGTAGTGGGCAGAGCATTTGCCTTATGAGCAGACATTCCCGGTTCGAGTTCCTCAGCAGCGCATTCCATTTTCCATTGCAAAGCACGTTATGAGTAATATTTATGTTGCATAACCGACTAAATAACATATATTTATGACCTGGAGTACTGCAGTAAATGCACATATGAGGTGTCAGTGTCATAATGAATAAGGCACTAGCAAGCAGGCTTAAGCCCATTTCCGCAGTGGTAAACAATGCCTACACTGGCTAAGCAATTCTGAAGCTAAGTCTCTGTAAGCAGATGTAACGGCAGGTTAGCAGTGCTTACCGTCGCACAAAACCACTTACAAATGTTCAAAAGTGCCTTAATCACTCTGTATCCAACAGCCCTTGTACTGCCCATCAACAAAATAAATAGCCATACAGGTCTCAAACCCAGGACCCTATATACCATAGTCCCACTAGGTAACCACCAAGCCATCACAGAAATGCAGGAGAATGAGGTAGCAGCAAACAAGTCCTCACCATAGTATAACACAACTCAACCTGAGAAAGGAATCAGTATACAGTCATATGTTCCATAACCCATTACATAACATAAATATGTGAACTGGAGTACAGCAGTAAGCCTAGAAGTGAGGTGTAATTGTAATAGAGTGTTGAAGTGCCCAATAAAACACAAGGACCCTACATCGTGTACGTACACATTAATCATGGATACCAGGCATACATATAAGGTGTAATGATTAATAACTCAATACCAAAAAGGCATTATAATGCAAAGTCTAATGTAAGCAATGCTAAGCATTGCACAGGCCAGCTTAGGAGATGTGAGCACTGTGTAGACCAGCTACTCATTGTGCCCAGTGGTATACCCCTTTAAACAATGCCAACCCTAGGTAAGCAGGTTAGCCCAAAGCTTAGCTTTTTCAAATCCGTCCAATCACGGAAAAGTGCGGGAAATTGGCCCTACTTAAACCCAAGAGGTGGGAATACATCTCATAACTGGTTGTAGCTTCCTCTTGCAGGCACTATGGCAGTAAGGGGAGAAGGTGTGCGCTTCCAGGCGGAGCACTGGTGCATCCATGAGTCCAAGGTCATAGCAGGACTCCTAGTTAAAGACCATGCTCAGAAACTGCTGCAGGGCCAGTACCAGGGCTCCCAATATAAGGCAGAGGCCTGGGACCATCACGCCTGTGACCTCAACAGTGCAACTGACATACCCCGAACTGGTGAGCAGGTCAGATACCACTATGCCGACCTGAAGTGGCATAAGGGGGACCTCTTGGAGGAGTGGCTCCAAGAGGCTAGAGCATTAGGGGATGTACCAGCAGTGTGTAAGTATCACCCCAGTATGTGTGCAATAATTGCCAGCTCAGGTATATCATGGATAGGTATGGCTATATATTCCTCTTATGACCCCTACAGCTGCAATGGAGTGGGCCGTGAAACAAGAGCCCCACATCAGTCGCCTAATGAGGTTGCAATGCGAGGCAGGTCAGTAATACTCATGCATTTACTGTCAAAGGAAATAAAAATAAAAGTAGTAGTAAATTAATTGCTTGTATAAAACCTGTATTGCTCAAGGCAAGTACTGCATACACTACAGAATATGGCAGGAAGAGTCTCATATTGTTTGTAAGTCAATAAAAGTGTAATAGCCTGACAAAACAGGTTTAACTGCTGGACTGCATGTGTATATCCTGGTATCATACAGTAATGTAGATATGCAATCATATAATAGTACTGTAGTATTAAGCACTGTTACCCACACCTTGCATAATGTGCAGGAATGCCTGTATATGACAGGTGTAATCCCCAGAGGTCATTTAGTACAACAACTGAGAGACACATAGACAGTACACAGGGAAAATTCAGACAACAAAAAAATGAATTGCACATGCAACTGAGATTTGAACTGTTGCTTTTTTAGCACACACAGCCACGGTTCGAATCCTGTCAGTGGTAGTAGTCTGCATATAGAATCATACCACACAACTGTACAGATATGTCCAGAATGTCAGTTAAAGTGGCCCATATCTGTTGCCTATCAACCTGTCGCCCTGGGAAATCAGTGGGATGATCCCAGACATATAAACAGCAAACAGGAAATACAACTGATTGACACACAGCTATGAGAACAAAGCTGGCACACAAGCATCTCCCCAATCCCTTATGTGACTAACAAGCCACGTATGTCCCATTTACACCCCAACTTGTCAAGCTGTGGTCAGAGTGTGTACAGTAACAGAGTAAGATGTATGTGCATAATAGTAATGTGAGATCTGGTACTGTGTGTGGGAACATTCAGGTAGTGCTAATAAACATTCCTCCCACAGGTCTGTCAGATACCAACACTGTAGCCAGAAATACAAGAACGATATGCAGTTACTCTGAATAATGAGGTATTACACATCACTGTCACCCACACTGTCCTACAACATATAATGGCCTAGGAAATCTGTATATGAGTGTTATAATACAAGGTCAGAATGCAAAAGCACATGGGATTAATAAGACAGAAAGCAGAATGAAGATATACATCAATATCTATATAGTAGACACAACTGTGGTGGACAGCGTTGAAGTTGTAGTAGACACAGCCATGGTCTGAATCCTGGGAGTGGAATTAGGCTGCATACAGATTCATACCCCACAACTGTACAGATGAGGTCAGAATGTCCAGTATATGTGCCCATATCTGCTGCCTGTCCCCCTGGTAAATCTGTGGGATGATCCCAGATGTTTAGCCAGCAAACAGGGAATACAAGTGATTGTCAAACATCATGAGAACACACCTGTCACTGTAGCAACCCCCAAACTGTTAGGAGAGCAATATTTCAAGTATATCCTATTTACACTCCCATGTTGTCAAGCTGTGACCAGAGTGTGTACAGTACCAGAGTGAGATGTATGTGCATAATACTAATGTGTAATCCAGAACTTTGTGTAGCAACAGTCAGGTAGTGCTAACAAATATTGCTTCCACAGGTACGTTGGATACGAACACTGTGCTGAGAAATACAGACCATTATAACCTGCACTGGTACTGTTCACTCTGGTATTGTAGGGAATTGTGAGTGTTGCAGTTTCTCTGAATAATAAAGTATCACTGGTCACTGTCACTCACACTGTGCTACATAATATAAATGTGTAGGAAAGCATGTATATGTGTGTATCAGGTCACTAAAGGTGGAAGATAGCAATATTCTAGATATGTCCCGGCACACCAGCATGTGGTCAACACATGGCCAGAGTCTGTGCAGAAAGAGTTGGATAGCTATGTGCAAAACAACAACCCGGAATCTGGGAGTATGTGTAGAAACAGTTAGTTAGTGTTAACAAACATTCCCTCCACAGGTATACCAGGTAAGAGGTGTATACTGCATGTAAATCTGGTTCATGTGTAATGATGACAACAGCCATATCACTGTCCAAACTAAGGCTATAGGGTAGTGTAGTAAGACTTGTAAGGTACAGATAACAGCACTGACTAGGAAAGTAATGTGGACTACAGGAATATATTAGTTGTTAATTGACATCTTCCCCCCACCACATCTCCAACAATAATCAACATACCCACCCCAACTGGTATGTAATGACTCTGATAATGTCCAATTGTTTGATAAATATTTTCATGGTTCCCATGCATGTGTTATATTGAACTATTCCAACATTGGTGGCATGGTGCCATCAATGTAACTGCATGCTGTACTTATCACCACTGTGGTCCCATATATGCATGTGTTCTGTTTGCTATGCAGCTGTTCCATATCTGGTGTCTGGGTTAATGGGAATATCTATGCATGCTGTTATACCTAACCCTAGTACTTATTGACTATTACTAACCCACAAATAATGATGAAATCTAA
Organism: Protopterus annectens; assembly: GCF_019279795.1. Lineage (NCBI taxonomy): Eukaryota > Metazoa > Chordata > Ceratodontiformes > Protopteridae > Protopterus > Protopterus annectens. The sequence goes on from NC_056729.1 coordinate 383,923,708, forward strand.
ACACTATAGCACACTTGGGAAGGCTGGTCCCAGCGGACTCACCTGTCCCACCTCAGCTGGCCATGGCACCGGGGCACCAGCATGTCTAGGGCCCAACCCGGGACCTCCCTGTCCATTGGTCCTGCACCACCTTTGGGTGGAACCTCCTCAGGGGATGGGGCTCATCCCCCCTGGGAGTAGGCACGGACAGGCACCTGTCACCCATCGCCAGGTTGAGGTTGTGGTGCATAGAGTAATCAGCAAGCAGTTTGGTGATGTTCTATGCCGCTCGAGGGCCACGTGTCATGATTAGAGAGTCAGCCTGGCTCTGCGACTCAGCCATCAGCACAGCCACCTTCGGGGCTGTGAAGGTGCAATGGTGACTGCCCATGGGTGGGGACCTCATTCCCACTGTTACCACTAGGGGGCATGTGGGCTTATGATATCCCAACACCCCTCTTCATCAAGGTGTTTACCCCCTGACATGTGTCATATACTGCCCCTGTATGCATCATGTTTGTCTTGTCTGTTAACCTACCCAACCTACCTCCCCAAATATACCTACTACCCCTCCCCAACATGCCGGTCTCACCTGAAAAAAAAACGGGCAATCTGTTCCCACAAAAAAATCTCGCCCCATACATAGCTGTCCATTTCGCGCACATGTCAACTGAACACATGTAATCCGGTCTAATTGGCATCACAACTTACTATTGTTGTCCTCACACCTTTCCCAGGGGTTTGAGTGTCCAAATCTACCTCCAAATTCAGTGTATATGCATAGCTGTTGCTGTAGAAAAAATGGGCAGCTATGGACCTTCCCTACACCCTTCCTGCAGATCCCTACTGTCTTTGCCTCTTTGTGCCCCTTTTTTCATCACTTTCCTATCAACCCCTTTTTCTTTTTTTAAATAAATAAGCACATGGGTAAGCAGCAGTAAGCACTTTTAAGCAGCAGTAAGCAGGTTTAAGCCTGTTTGCGTGGGAGTAAGCAATGCCTACACAGGTTAAGCAATTTAGAAGCTAACTGAGTATAAGACACTGTAACCGGTAGTTAGCAGTGCTTACCTCCACACAAACCCACACAAACCCACTTACAACCGCTATAAAGTGCCTTAATCACTCTGTATCCAGTAGCCCATGTTCTGATCAGCAACAAAATAAACAGCCTCTGTAAGGCTCAAGCCCAGGACCCTGCACACCATTGTCAAAGTGATTTACCACTAAGCCATGCCAAATATACATAACTCTGATGTTTTCAGAAACATATCATCCAGCCCAGTCATGCAACAGTACAGAGAATGTATTCCAACATTTAGATGTATGTGTGTGTAAATATATTAATATCTAAACACATACAACATATCTATATATGTATGTGTATATATATATATATATATATATATATATATATATATATATATATATATATACATATATTTAGAAATATATACATATATATAAATATATATGAACATATATACATGCAAATGCCTACATCGACACGTATATATGTCTACACCTATATGTCCACATATACACAGCAAGTTACATATATGTACGCAGATGGGTCCCCTTCTAATGGTTGACATTTCAAAATGTCGACATTCATATGGCCGAGACCTTATGATCGACATTTGAAATGTCAACCATGGGGAACTGGCATCACGATACAGTGCGGAATGGAAAGATTTCCACTTCCGCACTGTAGTGCGATCTCGGAGTTGGTATGTTAAAGTTACGGGGGGGGTGCAGGGGGGCAAAGCAGCATTAAGGTAAGTTTGTGTTTGTGTTTTGTGGTTTACTTGAATGGTCAAGATTTCAAATGTCGATCATATGGTCTTGGCCATATGAAAGTCATCATTATGAAATTTCAGCCATATCAAGTAGACCCACGCAGATATATATCTATGTAGGTATATACGTACATAGTTATATATATATATATATATATATATATATATATATATATATATATATATATATATATATATATATATATATATATAGGTATATATGGCCATACATCTGTAGATAGCAATGGTAGATTAACTAAAGCAAATATGTCCACATGTACCGTTAATGGGATTGAGAGGCCCCAAACAATATACTTCTTGTACGAATAGGTATAACTCCCCACAGCCAAACACGTCCACCCTATAATACACTACCAAGTGTTGCAGATCCCCATAACCAGGACCTGATATGACATGGGCACAAGATGTTAACAGTACTACATCCCACCTGTATGATGTCAGGCTGGTATTGGTAACATAATGTAAAATGTGGGAGCTATCAACATCCCCAGGATACATATACACAGATACATATGTAGAAGGTGCACACAATATGGAACAGCCACTATGCCTACAGTTAACACCTTCACAACTGGACACTGTATGGGCCACCCATACAAATGAGAATTTTTGCCTGCAACAGATACCCACCATAGGAAAAAACACCACACACTGGTTTACAGAAATGGAAAACCTTTATTTGTGTACTATTGCATTTCTATATACCATGTCATATAGCTGTTCAGACACTGACATCCATATAAACAGAGTAATGCAACTGTGAAACAGTTATACTAATACAGGAGTCTGGAAAGGTTCACAGCTGTTGCTGTCCAGGCCAAGCCCTTCAAATTGTACAATAGTAAACACAGACTGGGTCACAAGATACCAAACAATCAACAGTAAGTAATGGAGGTGTATAGTTCTGCAGCCTCTATCTACACTCTGTACAAAATCACTAGGTGGTAAAGATTTCAGTTGACCAAATGGGATGTAACTGTTACATAATAAGGCATAACTGACACCATCACAAGCACACTGACAAACAGAACAGTCTGTATGGCAGGAGGCAGTTGGCCTGCATTAACCCAATTTATGTAAGTAATGCAAATATAGGTGAAATGTATGGCACTGTACATCCAGATACCTTAAGGCAGCTCACTCCTGATACCCCTACATTTTGTAACAGCCTAGGTTATTTATGGTGCATCCCCCCTAGACTCAATAATACAGGGCCATATACCACTGTTACATACACTGGCCTCTGGAGTGCATAATGGCACACAGTTATTGTGTAGGTGAAGCCCACACATATATGGCCGCAGCCCCCCCCCCCGTATGTGTGTGGGATACAACAGCAGTGGACTGATGGCAGCAATGGCAGTGTGATATATTCACAGCCCACTACAGAAAACCCCCTGACAGCATGTCATATGTGCAAAGCTTGGTATGTAGGTGGAGGACAGAGGCTGGAATACAGGCCCATATGTGGAAAACTGTTGCCATACACTAAGCAAGTCACTGGTGTTACAAGATAGTCTGCAACATACTCTTAGTAAGGGAATTGAGGATAGAAACATAAATGGATGTAGCCACATACTGCTAGCACTCAACACACACACTGCCAGTGAAATATCTGACACAGGACCTGTGTGGTGGACAGACAAAACATGATAGGCACACCTCTGGCCACCAAGAGGATAGGTCACAGTTGAGAGCTATGCAGACAGACTGCATTCCAAGGTAAACTAGTATGTACACACACACCCTGTAACACCAGTACTATACAAAGCATAACACAACTCTACTCACACTCTGTCTGTAGTTCTGGAACCTCCTACAAATATGTAGCTGGCCAGAGTGTGCCGGTTCTCCTGTAAGAGGTATTGCTACCTGCTGTCTGTAACACTGATGCCCACACACAGGAAGGATGTCCATCACATGGGAAAGGTAAAGGGACCAAGCCCACATGATGTAGGGATTTATAGTAGGTGGTTGTCATGACAGTGGTAGTTGGAAGTACTACACAGCAAGCTGCATGCAGTTAGCAAGTGGAGGACACTGATTGGTGCAGAGGCCATCACCTGATCATGTACATCACCTACTAAAGCCAGGCTGCAATCTATTCAAAGCAGCTCAATCCATTTACTGGAGAGAGAGGGAGAGAGAGAGAAAGAGAAAAAAAATAAAAGAAAAAAAAGACAAAGCTCTTCAAAGTAAAAGCTGAACTCACAGGCATTTAGCCAGCTGCCATTCAACAAGACACCATTCCCACAACGGGTATGTGAAGTATATATACATGTAATAAAATGTAGTACCTGGTCTGTCATAATGGGAAAGATGATGTGGAATGAGTTATATGTGCAATCAGGTGTTGTTGTGATGATGTTCAACTGAACAACTGCTATGGACAATAGTGTCTGTCCATCTGGGTAGTGGGCCATAGCCATTAACTGTGCAGGTCAGCACTGACAGACAAAATGTAAGCCATCATAGTGTGTGTTGTGTAATACGAAGTATGTATATTATGTGGCCAATAGCTGGTGGTGGAAGTAATGCCATTATGATGGACATGTGGGAGCTATGGCCCACCACTGGCAGGATACTCAGGAAAATCTGTAATGTAGCATGCTGGAATGCCATAGGTGTGTAATAGGGTTACCTGCAATTGGGTCCTACATATACCCCCCTAATGTCAGGCCATGTCCATATGTGGCACCTGTCTGTGTTGTAGCAAGGCAGAACAGTGCAGCTGTGCAGGAAGGTGTTGTGAGATTGTGGAGCTGATGTCTGAATGTATCCCACATATAGGTATGCATATGTGTACATATGTCACATATATAATATATAAAGATATATATGTATATCAGCATGTATGTTCAGAAATATACATATACCCATGTGTAGACATATATATGTGCACATATATACATCACATATATCTACACATATATAGATATATACCTATATGCACATGCCTACATATACAAACACACGCAAACATATATGTATGTAAAGACATGTGCCCTATATTACTACCACAGTGATGCAGGCTATGTGCGAGGCAGCAGCACACATAGCAATACACACAGATATCTACAGCTGGCAGTGTGTGCACCATGGATGCCATTGATGGGTATTTCACATGTTAGTCCCTTGTTGGCACCACATTGCCCCCGTCTGTGAATATGCAATGGGAATATGGGGAATTATAGCAGGTACACATGTGGAGGTGGTCAGGATTGGTAGATATAGTGGACAGTCTTCAGGAGTGGTATGTGACACATGTGGTGGGTAAACACCGTGGATGGTGTGTGTGGTCTGTGATGTGGATGCCCCATGGGCCCCAGTATGGGCACAATGGGAACAAGCCTCCCATGCACTGCTACTCACAACAGCAGTCCACGTCCTGAAGGTTCCTGGTATGGAGGCTGAGCAGAAGAAGCATGTTGGCCCTGTGAATGTGTACTGGGTGCCTCAGAATGATGTAGCACATCTCTCATGTGTCTGTGGAACCCGGTAAGGAACAGACCCTAGACCTGAGCTCAGGGGACAGGAACATGTCTGTGTGTGCCCTGAGGGGGGGACAACATCCCCTGGGTGGTTCCACCTGATGGTATTATTGTAACAGTACATGAGGAGGCCCCAGGTTGGGACACACATGTGATGTGGCCAGATATCATGGGCAGATGGGTGTGGAGAGGTTGATCTGCTGGCCAATAGAACATATACATGTTATTGTGTCACTGTTATAGAACATATGTTGGTAGTAATAGTCTACACAGTCTCGGTACATGTCCAGCAGCATGCATAGATATCCCCAATAACACATACTCTCAGATGTGCAGCAATCTCAGAGCAGCCATACCACTGGCATATGTGTAACCATAGTGGCCCTGACAATGGCATGCAGGTGAATAGTCTGTAACAGGCCAGCAATAATAGTGTCCACACAGGGGACATGGCTACAATCACATAGCAGAAGGTGTGGTACAATACAATATCTGTCCAACCAGTAGTTAAGCTGTAGCCATACCTAATGAGTTGTGTGTACAGTCTATTGAAGCTGATATGGTGGGGGGAGTGACAGAGATGTGTATTATGAACTGAGGTAATCTTGCCGTATGAGTTGCTCAGACCTGTTTCCATCTTTATGGCTTCCAGCCAAGATGGCACATGCATGGTTGCCCACCCATTCCAATGCTGAGAATGAAATGTTGATAGCACATATGATCCAGCACTATCCACTGCTGTTTGGCAGGCACGCACATGAGCAGCAGGAGTGGACCACCCTGTGGAATGACCTAGTCCACAGGGTCAATGATGTCGGACTGCACAACCACAGTTATGAGCAGGTCCGGCATCATTGTACTGATCTGCTTCACAATGCCCATCGGCGTGCTGCTGCAGTCTAGGGGATCACCTCGCCATGGGGGGGGCATGCCATCCATCCCCCTGACACATGTGGAGGAGCTCCTGGCCAGCCTCGTGGCACCTGCCCATCTGGACAGCCAGCAACCACTGGACTCCTTCGTGGAAGTGGGTGTCACCCACACACTGGCCAAGGAGCGTGCAGGTAAGGACACAGGGCATATCAGTAGATCACTGTTGTGTAAACACCTGCATTGGTACAAGTAGATCATGCATATCTGGAATGTCATAGATATATTGTGTTGCTGCATTGTAGTGATAAACAGATGTCCAGATGTGGTAGTATAGTGGGAATGTCCCATTGATGTATGGTAATACTGCACCCAGCCTATAGCACTACCACAGGTGTGGCCACTGACATTGCATCTCTCACCCCCTTATGTAGGTCCCTGTGGGATAACAGCAAGGTAGCAGCCTGTAGCTGGTGAGTATGTTTTATGTACATGCTTGCCAACACACCGGGCATGTAATGGTGATGGTATATTCCATGCACACATCTAACATACCTACCCTGAATGCATGCTGTACATGTGCATGTATTGTTTCTGGGAAATGCATGGTGTCACAGGGGTGAGCATGATGGGGTATTGTAAGGGTGTGTCAGACAGCTGCATGATAACTAACATCCTGTCATTGTGGAATGTGTCCACAGGGAGTAACATAATGATGGTAGACATGGCCTACAGTAGTGACATGTTCTGAACAACACCCATATACAGTGCAACACCAGTGTATATACCTGTAGGACAATGGCAACTGCTGCAGAGATACACTACGGCATAAGGCATTACAGTAGTCCACATTATCAGCTGGGTCTAGGCTGCAACATGTGGTGTTCAGTGTATGGGATACTGCAAAGTGACACACATGTGTAGGGCTTACTTGTCATGCATCTGCATAAAAGCTGAAGGGGGGGGTCACAGCATGACACACCAATGCACTGCAGCAGGGATCCTAAGGAGGATAGGAATGGCTGTATCTGCACATAGTCAGGTTCAGGACCTGTGGCAGCCATAACCCTACCCACACAACAATAGTGACAGCGGTGTGTGAACACCATGGGATGTGCACATGAGTAGACCTTGCAATCATGCAGAATAGGGGGACATGTGTATGGCAGACTGAACATACACTGGCAAATGCAGATGGCCCACGCTGGTATACCCCTGCCAGGAGCAGTGACTGCTGTAGTACACACAAGAGGTGTGATAAACCATCGTGATAAGGGTGTATCTGCAAATAGTCAGGTTCAGGACCTGTGGCAGTCGTAACCCTACCCATACAGCAATAGTGACGGCAATGTGTGAGCACCATGGGATGTGCACATGAGTAAACCTTGCAGTCATGCAGAATAGGGGGACATGGGTAGGGCAGACTGAACATACACTGGCAAATGCAGATGGCCCATGCTGGTATACCCCTGTCAGGAGCAGTGACTACTATAGTACACACAACAAGAGGTGTGATAAACCATCATGATAACGGTGTGCACACATATGCTCACATAGTGTGTACGCATTCCGGTCAGCAGCTGCACACCTAACACAATCTGTAGACACTGCATGTGAAAGTACAGGACATATGTCACATACCGGGCTTGTGTACTGCTAACATCTGCAGTGATGTGGTCCCATGGCAGATAAAGGAAGTGTGTGTAAATTCAATAAAGGTGTGTACACCCCCCCATAGCCATGGTATGCTCTGATGGTTGTCAATGTAAAAGTATTGCATTGGTCATACATGGTCTGTTGATGTTGACAGCTGTAAATCAAGCATCAGGCATTCAGTAATGATAACTGTCCAAATATCATCCCAGGTATGTGTTGCTGAAAAATATAGAGGCTGTGAGAAGTAAAGCTGACATAACTGACACAGTACTACACACTCCGCAATGGGTTGTACACCTGTGAGTTGTGGTGCACAGTACATGGCAGAGTGCAGAACAGGTGCACAGCAATACTGTGTACATGGGTGCAGTGGTATCCAGGGGAAGGGGCATCACCTAGTGACACAGCACATGCATCACACACATGTATGCTGTTGCTAGCATGGATTGACTATAGCTGAACTGCATGCTGTTCTGTACCATATGTTCTGCATGTTGGCAGATGGGTAATAGGAGGTCTGTGTGTACTATTATTGTGCAACCTCACCTGTATGTGTGTGTGTGTGTGTGTGTGTGTGTGTGTGTGTGTGTGTGTGTGTGTGTGTGTGTGTGTGTGTGTGTGTGTGTGTGTGTGTGCATCCTGGTGGTTAGTTTACCTGCAGTGTCACTCTAGTGAATTGGAGGGAGGTAGATGCATGCAGGATGCGTGCATGCATGTGTGTGTTTGTGTGTGTCGCCATGTATGCACATGTGTGATTGTGGAGTGTTCATACGGCTATACCTCCCTTTCAGACCGTGCAGTGCATGGACATGGACTGCCACATTACACACCAGGAATACCTGTCATGTGTGTAATCACAGGACAGCAAATAGTATAATATGGTCTGTAGCATGGAGCAAGCATCCAGAGGGAAGGTAGACTCCAGGTACACACTTAATATTGCAGTCAGCAGAGAGGTCACCTACAACCCACGTATGCAACTCTACAGATGCATTGGGGAAGTACAAGTCAACACCAGGGAGTGTATCTAAATATTACAGTTGGCACATGATGGGCTGATGGAGCAGCATATCTGGCATGTACTGAGCATTACATACACATGACACACCAGTGGGAGATATCATGGATACAACTTAGTAGCCCACACTTATAGGGGCCATGCACATAATTTTCGGGCATACAGAGGGTGCATACCAAATGACAGCAGTGAGACCATGTAAATCCACTACACACAGGTCAGGCAGGTAAAGTAGCAACAGGCCTTGTGTTGTGGCTGCTTGTGTGGGCATATAGAGGACTGTGATGTCAATGAGTGGTATCAATGTGTGTACGTTAACAAATGTGATGCAGGATGGGGTAGCACATGGACATATACATGGGACTGTCTGTAAAGACATGGACAGGTCGGTATTACAGAGGTGTGTGTGTGTGTGTGTGTGTGTGTGTGTGTGTGTGTGTGTGTGTGTGTGTGTGTGTGTGTGTGTGTGTGTGTACTGTTAGGCAATGCTGTACAGGTTTTAAAGTGCATTTATTGTTTTCCCCCACAGGTGGTGAGGTGGTCAAGGTCCCTCCTGCATGCAGTCTGATGTAGGTGTCCATACAGATACCGATGATGATGATGATGATGATGATAATAATGTTGAGGCACAGGTGGGGTTGTCAGGGGCTGACACTGCACCAATATTTGACATCTCCCTGTTAGCCGCTCCACCCCCTGAACACAGTTTCAGGGTCTATACACACCCCATCATCAGTGGCCATAGCGGAGGGACAGCTGGCATTCAGTGGCAGTGTACAGGAAAGTGTGGTAACCATGCCTACTGTGTCCAGTTGCAGCAGGCATAGCCAGATGTCTGGCAGGCCACTACATAGGCAGATGTCCCAGGGTGCTCATGGTAGGGCCGCTGGACATCATGCCCCTGGCAGAGGCGACATAGCTGCTACCAGCATAAGCATGTTTCAGGCTGTCATGGCGGTGCATGCACATATAGAATGTTACCACAGACAGGGCCTGAGGCTGCAGAGGGCTGCTCTCACATCTTCAAATGACAATGCCCGTGAACTGGCTGGTAACATCCGTGAATTAACTGAGTTCATGGATTGACGGATTGGTGAGATGATGGCCCTCATCAACCATGGTCTGTCTGTGCTTGAACGTGTGCTGAGAGTGCAGCAACATTTGTGTGGATATAGGCTAGCAACGCCAACAGCTGGTAGTCAATATAGATGTGCCAGGACACCAAGGGGCTCCCATAGTGTCAGTAGCAGCCCCGGCGGTGCGGGGGGGTGCTGTCCACACCACACCACAGCAGGCTACATGCATGTGGTCCTGGCCTTTCCCAGGAGGGACCTGGTACCAGCAGACAAATGTCAGCAGATGAGAGTAGCACATCGAAGCCTGTACCTGGATGTTACCGCAGAACCCCTGGTAGGCACAGACCACATGTCCGTGGCCAGAGGCAGTGAACTGCACACCCTGCCAGGTATGGTCTGCAGCTGTCCATAAGCACCTGTGTAAGGCAGCCACATGGCAGAACTGTGTGCATGCATACCCACGCACTATGCAAACACACCTAGGGAAACCCCATACCTACACACACCGCATCACCTCGGCCAGCTCCCCAGAGTACACCCCTCACCCACACACATGGTGTCAAATGTATGGCCCACCCTCAGCCTCTGGCAAACCAACACCACACACTGTGCATATGATGATACATGTGCCTCATCCCTGTCATCCATACCATTTATGCAGGGACAGGCTGATATGATTCTGATGCACACGGTGACTGTACAACAGTGTACTACAGTACTGCAGTGTAACATGTTGTAGGGAGTAGAGTGTGAGGCATATTTAGCAGGTAGTGTAGCCATCCATCAATGATGCATTATAGCTGTTAGTAGCACTGGTTGATTGCAGTCCCTATAATGTTATCCATTTGTGTTGTAGGTGTACATGTGTCAGCACGAGAATGGTCTGCAGTCATATTCCACAAACGGGTATGTCACTGTGCTGACACCATGGCTGTGACATATCTGGTGTACAGTCGAACCCATTTCGCAGGTTATTAAACTGGTTATTGTCTGTGCCACATGGACAGGTGGCCCGCTGAGGCATGTATACCCTGCAATCTGATGTAGACCCATCCACATACATGCACACCATACCGAATTACTTGTTTTTTACCAAGTTTTAGGGTTCAAATGAAGGGGTGCCACCATTCCTGAGTGGCACTCCTTCATTTCTGATTCTCTTTGTTGGTTTTATGTTTGTTTGTTTAAGTTTTTCAAATATTGCGCTGTCGGAGCTGACATCATCACGTGCGAGATGATATAAGCTCCATCAGGGCTACCAGCCAGTCAGAATTGAGCTCAAGTAGCTCACGTCATCATTTCCGGCTGGTCTGGCTGCAAATGCAAGCGGGAAATCATTCATGGAAATCATTTAATTACAGCAACAGTACTCGTTCGGGGAACTCATCTAACAGCAGCAGCACTCGTTCATTTGATTCCATTTTGGAGCAGCAGCACTTGTTCATTGGATTCTGTTTTGGATTAATAGCAGTAGGTTTGGGGAATAATCAAATCAAGTGGACTCAAGTAATGAGGTGTGTGTATTTGTGTGTGTGTGTGTGTGTGTGTGTGTGTGTGTGTGTGTGTGTGTGTGTGTGTGTGTGTGTGTGTGTGTGTTGTTCTTGTCACTTCTTGTCCCACTGGCAGCTGCCTCATTTATGCCCAATGTCCCAAAAGTGTCAAGATGACAAAGCAAGTCCTATATAGATACAGAATGCAGCAAAACACTACACTGCCCATTTTAAGATGTCAGAAAATACATATAGGTGTTGCATTGTTTCATTAATGCTGCGGTTTCTCATGCCATTAGCACAATCAAGTTAACTTGTCAGACCGTGATAAAGGGAACACCATTTCCCTTGGTTTAGATGGCTGGCCATAATACATTTTAGTCAACACTGGTAATAATAATCATGCCTGCTAAATGAACACGTTCGGATTGTTTCTGTTGGGTTCACAGCTCACCCCACAGCCCATAAGACTGGAATGTGTGTTGAATAGTATTAGTGCTAAGCTACTCTTGCCTGACTGTGTCTCTTCTTGGGATTCCAGAACATGATGTCCTTTTGTTTCTCTGCTCCTGTAAGCAGAGAATGATTTCACACATTCGTCTTATCTTTATTGTCGAGGGTGACGACTTCAGGAGATGTCATTTAGAGTATTAAATCTGGAAGAGATCTTCATAATGTAAACACATCCATTCATTTTTAATTATCCTTTATGATGAGAAAACAAGCAGCTTTAGGGTTAGATTTCATGTTATTTGTGTGTTAGAGCTTTTCCATGTCTATTTTTTGTTTGTTTTGTTTATTTACAGCGTTCAGTGTTTGAGACCTAGCCTTGAGTTAATTCACATTCAGGGTTCTGCACTTGGGGCATATGGGTGTTGGGTGAATTTTCTGCTTTTGTGGATAAGTGTTGCATACCAGAAAGCTCATACCTGGGATACGGCATCTTGTTTTAACACACTTCACCCCACAATGCATCAATTTGTATGCAGTTGTATTTGGAGCTAGAGAAAAAAAAAAGATTAAGCACACTTAAGTTTCATCCGCTGAGGAGGTCATAGATAAAATCACTTCAGAACAGCATTTAAAAGACATTTAGTAGCAGGCTGCTTTGACATCAAAGGTAATGCACTGCTTATGTAACAGAGTAATATATTAAGATCCCTTTTTGTTGAGCATCTACCCATCTACTCAGTGCTGTCCAGCCACATCTGACTCCCTATAGCGACCCCAAGAATAGCTGTCATTATTCACATTAAGTGCAAGGTGATTTGCTTTTCTGCCATTACAAAATATAGTTTTCAGTGATCTTTCTTTCTTTGATCAAACACATTGTGTTTGTGCACTTCTGTGTGTGTGTGTGTGTGTGTGTGTGTTTTCTTTTCCTCATTAAATTTGTGGTTTTAAGGATTTTTGTGACAAATCACTGAAGCATTGAATTCACTAAATAATGACAGGCATTTGAATTTCTTCAGAAAATAAATGGTAACAAAAAAACTTTTATTCTAGCAATTTTCTAAGTTTATAAGATCAGTATTTGAAATTTGTACCTAATTTGAGGCTGTACCATTATTGGCTTTGTTCAGGTTTTTTGTGCTAAGACGTTGAGAGCTATGCTGAGACGTAAGAACTGAATTCTGTATTCCCCCATTATTGGCGTTGTCCATTTTTTTGTGCCAAGAGGTTGCGAGCTATGGTGAGAAAGGAGAACTGCATTCACTAAATGATAGCCATTTAAGTTTCCGTCTTCCTATCTTTCAGGACACTGCTCATTTGGCATAGTTGTGTGTTGCTCTGACTGAAGTGCACAGGGTCCTGGGTTCATAACTTGGCAGTGAAATGCATGGCAGTAACACAACATTTTATTCTAGCAGCTTTCCAAAATTATACAAGCAATGTTTAAAATGTGTCCCTGGTTTTTGGCCTTTTATCGTCTCCCCAAAAAAAAAAAAACTGAAATTGAAAATAAGTGAGAGAAGCTGTGCAAGATGCCTATGGCTTCACTACTGTCATTTTATATATATATATATATATATATATATATATATATATATATATGTATGTGTATATATACATATATATATATATATATATATATTTTTTGTGTGTTTGTGTAAGTAGACTTTTATGATGGAAATGTTCTGAATTGGGTAGTTTTGTCATTATTGGTTCATGCATTTTGTTTTGTTGCCTACTGCAAAAATGTTCAAACAATAAACTTAAAATGCGATTGTGTGTGTGTTTGGAAGTAGAATTTTATGATGGAAATGTTCTGAATTGGGCAGTTTTGTCATTATTGGTTCATGCATTTTGTTTTATTGCCTACTGCAAAAATGTTCAAACAATAAATTTAAAATGCGCTCTAACTTAAGTCTAACAAGTGTGCTGTATTATACAAGGACTATAATTTAATAAAGTCAGGAAGGCATGTATGTTTCTTTTGTGTGCAAGGGGCCTATAATTTGAAAACAGGCCAAAGGTAATCTTTATGCACCACTGGCCAGATTCATTTTCTTTGGATGTGGTGTGGGTTTCGATGTTGTTTCAATGAATGTGAGTTTCAAGGGCAGAGAAGTTTTAATGCCAAGTCTATTTTCATTGTGAGACAGTATTGCTTTGTTTAGCAGATATCTAGATATCTATTAGTGTTTGTGCATTGTGCTATAAAATGTACAAACAAAATCCAAATAATCATTGTAGAAGTAAAGCAGAATGCACAAATTAGTGTTTATGGTAAATGGGGTAACATAGCCAGGTAATGGGACAATGGAATGGCTCCAGGGGGACTCTGGTGTCATATTTTGGTTGCCTGTTCTTCAGTTTACATTTGAAAGTTGGTATCCCACAATTCCACTGGAATGGGCGGGGCCACATAATTATGTATGCAAATTTTATGTTAATCAACGTACAGATTTGTACCTATTTTTCATGGGCCATGTCCAGATTTTTGATATTTCCAGGTTGAGAGGTATGGTGCACACTGTTACTTGCCAACACTCAGACTAGACCCCTACCTAGCTATGTCGTGATACTGACATGTGTGGCTTACATTGCACACACCACACAGCGTTTAGGGTGGTGTGTGTCCCAGGTTACATGGTACATGCAGAACATCCCCCGACATGTACAGTATGCTAATGGGGGATGTAATGGGTGTATTTGGATGATACGTAGTGTGACATACTGTCATACACATCTACAGACACATAACAGCCAGACACACATCTGAGATACCAGGGCCTATCGCTGCTAAATAACTTGACCATGTCTCCAATGTGTTACAGTTAGGCTGCAAACATCACATGCATAACTAGCTTGGATTGTGGTAAAAGTTACCTGTATGATTGATGCTCACAGTGGTAACCATAAAGTGGTACATGGGACATATACCTGGTGTACCTTGGTGTAATAACAGTGTACACAGCACCCACATCCCTCACTGGATATTGTACTCCCTTAAACCCATGATGACACTCTGCCATAACCAGCCTCACAAATTGGCTGCAACTGCGATACAACCCATAGTATACCCCAACATTGGTACTACAGGAATATGCATCTCATACACATGCCACATGCGTAGTAGTGTCAATCAAGTGTAGGTTGCCTGTACATATCCCAGCTGGATACCTGACATCTGCACATCTATACAGGGGTTGACAGCCATCAGTTTGTCAGGAAGCTAAGCAGTAGCATGAGTACATTAACAGACCAGTAAGGGGTATATACTGTGACACAGTTCACACACCAGGGATGCAACAGGGAGGCCTCAGAATCCAGCCATGCTCGCAGGTGTGCCTGTTGTCAGTACTACTTTAAGCACTCTGCTCTTGCCTAGGTTAGCACTGTCCACAGTAGTACTGCCTTGATACACTACATGCCAGTGTGACAGCATGTATCCTGGGCTACTATACCTGTCTTTAACACATTCACATGGACAACAGTGCTGTACAGGCCTCATATATGTCTGTGTCCCACACATGACACTCACACACCTTGCTACTGTAATGACAGCACATAGGTGCATGTATTGTACATGGCATTACATACACTTATTACAGGTTATCAGACTGGGTTGTGTGTCTTGGTTACCAGGGCTAAGCTATGCTTAGCAAGTATCAACATTGCTGCAATATAACAGCTAAGCTGATTTGTGCACTGGTATCAACATTGCTGCAGTATAACAGCTAAGCTGATTTGTGCACTGGTAAGCGCTGCCTGCACTGTGTAAGTACTTTTACATTTACCCATAGTTTAGCACCGCTTAGCTTCGCTCAAACCCACGCAAACCCACTTAAGGCTGCTCAAAACTGCCTTAACCACTCTGTATCTGACAGCCCTTATCCCGCACAGCTACAAAATGAACAGCCCTTTAACCCAGGACCCTTTACACTGAAGTCACAACACTTAACCACTACACCATGACCACTGTGAAGACTGCTGTTGTTTTATCAGTATAGCTGTCAATACACATATTGAGTAATATTGAACATTTGCCTGTAGTTCCTAACTTGTGTAGTCCTTGTTATTAACATGACTGTTGCATCCCATATGTTGTTTTATCATAATACAGTGAGATACATGTAGGAGGGTATACACAACTGTGACGTTTACTCATGACAGGAATATGGTTGTATACATATAATAGGTCTATATATGTCTACATGTACATACACATGTATACTCATACATATGAATGTATACACATCTGTATAGTGCTACATATATATGGCCATGTGTACATCTCTTTGTAGGTACATTTGTATGTATGTATGTATATATATATATATATATATATATATATATATATTTACATATGTGTATATTTAGGTATACGTATATATATATATATATATATATATATATATATATATATATATATACATATATATATATATGTGTGTGTGTATAGCTATATATGTATGCACATCCTATGTGTTACAGATATGCCTAGTTATGATGGTATATATGTAGATATCTGTAACTATATTTGCATACATATCTATTCAGATATACCTACTACTGTCAAAATATCTGTAGATATCCATACATATATATGCATATGTATCCATATCTGTATATGTGTAGATATATATTGCTCTGCACATGTATATATCTGGGTGTGTATATGTATATCTATGTACATATACATACCCATCTATATATGTCGATATGTATATGTGTAATTATATATATATATATATATATATATATATATATATATATATATCTGGATAATTATATGTACATATATTTTCACCATATGTCCTGAACATGGAATGTAGCCCTACCTCAGCCCCTATAGTCCCAACTTCATAGTGCAAGGGGATGTCAGGTATGTGTAGCAGGTATATTAGTAGACTATTGCTACTGTAATAGGGATTGTCTTCACAGATATGGTGTGTGTGGGAGGTCACATCTGCTTTTCACATGTGCGCCATTGGCTACTGACAGACATCCTAAGGACATTATAGTGCAGTACCGCTGCTAGCATGTAATGCTCCTGGGCACTAGAGCAGAGATATTGGCCAATATATGTGGGCATTCTGACACACTCTGTACAGTCCAGAGGTATACACAGAACCCCTTAGTGCAAAACATGTGGACCAAGCCTGACAAGATGGATGTTAACAGCCATATAGATGGGTATAACACATAATGACTGGTACAGATTTGCCCCCATAGGTTATGCATTTACACACCCCTATCTGTCCTGACACATAATAACTGGTGGCACAGGGGTGTCATGGCCACATACTACCCACTAGATATTGAGATACATCTGTACAGCATCCCACTGCTCTGTCTGACATGCATGACTGTTAAGGGACACCCAGCAGCAGTGCATCTGGCAAGTGTCAGGACATGACATCTCACTGGGTAGGTACACTAAGCTGCTAGGCATGTAACAAAGCACTGTGCAGGCTACAGGCAGACTGGCTCAACACTGGCCTACATCTCCTATGGGGGGAATGCACATGTACCTGCATATATAGCAGGCTCTACAGGCATGTTGCAGCACATGGTAAGATACATCTGTGTGAAAGTGCATAACCACAACCGATGTGAACACAGCCACAACCACATATGGTAAGCTAGCATAATATTACAGTATATGGACTATCTGTTCAACACCATCCTCATATGTGCCACTCACACACTAACCCTACATATACTGGGCCACTACACAGTGTGGTCTGATTCCTGTCTGTAGTATTGGACATGTGTGTGTATGGGCCTACAAACATGTAAGCCAATATGGTAATATACTGTGGAGCAGCATGTAACATCAGATAGGCTGGGACCTAGAACAATGACATCTACTACAGTCTGTACACAGGCCAAAGTACATATTAACAATACACACATTGTCGACATTCACCATAAGTACACAGACCTCAGTACTGTACAAACAACCACAGAATGTCCAGGTTATGTCAACAAATATAACCCCTACTGTACATAACATGTGTAGCAGTCTGATATCTCACTGGCTTGTTATCAGATATGATGACACTACTTATGGTGTATAGCACATATGTACCTCTTAATGCATGACATATGTACAAAGGTTGATAGAGTTGTGGTTGGAAGCACATACACAGGGCCAATATTGACATGTTGCTGTGATAACCTCATGCATTTCCTGTTGTAACAGAGTTTGTTGCAACATATGTCCTATGAGGGATATGAAGTCAGTAACTGTCACGGCTTTCACCATCTACAGACTACAATCCTCACACTACCTTCTGCAGTTTCAGATAGATGTTTTGTGGGTAACACATGAAATCAAAGGCACCACACACTGCCCAGTCTGCAGATGAACCTACAGATGGGGATTCCTAATAAACAAAGAACTAACATGCAAGGTATTAAAACATGTAGGACAGTCATATCCACACACACACTGTTAAACCAACATTACTTCAAATACAGTATAGCAGCACTTACAGTCTGTAGTCAGGTCAGGCACATCTCCCTCCTGTGTGTTACCCTGTTTCCACAGTGTATGTTGTTAGAGGTAAATCCCCAGTCCATCTGAGATGATGTTTGCCAAACAACAGATCGAGCTCCTGCTCACAGTGAATGAAAAGGCCCAACACCAACATGATGCTCCTACATAGTGGAGTGTGTTTCCATGCAATTGGCTATGAGAATGTTACCACAGCTGTTCCACATGCAATCAGCTTGTGGTGGGCTGAAATTCATGCAGAGGCAATCAGCTGATCATGAGCATCACTTAAAATACACATGCTGCTGCTTAAGCAAAACAGGTGTAGGTCTTCACATCCACCAGAGAGGGAGTGAGAGAGGCAGACATAGGCAAAGACAAGTCAGGGAGGGGTGGGAAGGTAAAACTTAAGCATGTTTATGTCACACACCTACCAGCACAGGGTATCAAACCCCTGACAACTGTGTAGTTCTATCACATTTCTATGCAGTTATTGGATGCGCCATATAGGTTACATGTTGTGGAGCCCTCAGAACGTATATGTGATGTTGAGTGACATCTGAAACAGGGATATGGTAGCTATATGGTAGGTGTAGTACATGTGCCTGTCTGCATGAACAGGTGTCAGTGTCAACACAGCCACATTCTCACAAGGACGCACACACATTGCTACACTTGGCAGGGCCAGGAATACAACCCATCACTAGTGAGATTGCCACAACACATTACTGTGCAGGTATCACATGCACCACAGGGGTCATACGGAGGTTATATGGGCAAAGGGTATGGGGCGGTGTCTGACATCAGACAGCATGCTTCAGTATGCCAATGGGGTTGTACTGAGTGTGAATGTGAACATATGCATCATACAACACACACACACACACACACACACACACACACACACACACACACACACACACACACGGTGCCAGTACTGACATGCATGGGTGCATTGATTCACGGGTGTGTAGTGGTCAACTGTGCCAGATGGCTATACAAGGCTAGGTGATGTGTACACTTTGGCATCAGGCCACATGACAATGGTTTGTATTGTGGCTCAGGGGTGTAATTTCTGGATTTGCCCACGCAGATGGGTATTTTATTCACCATCCAGTCACCTGGGTGACTATTGGGTGTGGCCAATGCTGTGCTTTGCTTGCCATGTATGTGTTCCTTAGTCCATGACATGGATGGTGTCTGTGATGTGCACACCTCCCACATGCATGTAGAGTGAGATGTGGAACTGTATCTGGGGTCTCTGGCCCATGTTGTGTACACAGATTATCATCAGATGTGCCAGTCCTGGCCTCATGTGGTGGGATCTAGTAATGGACAGCACATTTACCCTGCACCCTCATTGATAGCATGCTAATGGCATTCCCTGGTGTCAATGGCATCTGTCCATACAGGACATGTTTTCAGGCATGGAATGTCCTTTGTGGGCCACATTTGATGGCATCACAGGTGTTGCAGGCGTCCAGTGGGGAACATGGGGAAGGTGCACTGTCTGCATGTACGTGCCTATTGGACAGATGGACAGGGTGTCATGCCCTATGTAGGCCACTGCAATCACTCCATAGTTACTATAAGTGGGCAATATGCAGTGTACTACCAACATAGCGGCTGTTGCCTAGTCAAGTGTCTGTGTGTATGAGACATGGGTTGAGAGTGTTCTCTGGCTATTACTAGGGTTGCTAACTTTGTTTGCCTGGCCTTGATGTCACATGTATGGGTATGGATTTGCACCCCAGCCTCTCGGCTATTTCATATCTGTTATCCCTGTACAGTGGACATTGTGATATATACTAGGGCCACCATATGAGAAATTTGCAAAAATCTGCTCCACATTGGGCCCAGTTGTTACACACTCACAACCACCTCCACACAGGATACAAGCTACAAACACAGACACATGCACACATGTCATGTATGGGATTTGAACTCCTACCTAACGAGTTTATTACACTACAGCAGTACGCAGTTATAGTACGTGCCACAGAGATTCCTGGAGTACTCCTTGGGTATTTCACAGTGAATGACATCAGCAGGATTGCCAAAGTAGGGCATTTGAAATGTACTGAGTATGACTAGCAAAAAATGCATTGCTCTCTACACAGACATTGAAGCACACACATAATATCCCAAATTGCCATGGGTGGGAATAGAACCTTACCAGAGTTCTATATCACACTACAGCAGTACACAGTTATGGCACTCACTATGGAGATTATTAGGCTGCATCCTTCCCAGAGGTGTATTTCTAGGTGGATGACATCAGCAGACTTGCCAAAGTAGAGCATTTGAATTGTATGGAGTGTGACTACCCTAAAAAGAATTGCTTTCTACACAAACACACACACACACACACACACACACACACACACACACACACACACACTTACTTGCTGGGTGGGGCAGGCCTGGATGGCTCTTTGTCACAGTCACCCTCTTCCACACATCTATGTATGTCTACCTTTGGCTATTATAGTGTGTTGTCCTTACATATATGTCTGTATTCCTATCCACTGTGTGTGCAAGGCATGAGAGGTGCATACTGACAAGTGTCTGCACTAACAACTGCGACTGCCAGATATGTCTGGTCCACTGGTGTTTGCAGACCTGGCCTTCATGTGTTTAAATGTTTGAGCATGCCCAGTATGACCTTTCAGTATGTTGTTGACTGACATTGCCTTTATTTTTCTAAGTGTGTGAGCATGCCCAGTATGCCCATCTGTATTGAATGTGTGGATTGAGTACAGGCAGTTTGCACTGCAGTGCTGACCTTTGTGTTGTACACCTACAGGTAGCATGCTGTTTCTGCAGAGTATCTGTCGAGCATTTGGCATTGACTGTTATTACATTTCTGTATAGGATGGGAGCGCTTACCTGACTATTTCTACATTTCTACACAGGCTTGGAGGGGCACACCTGACTGTTATTACATTACTATGTAGGATGGAGGGGGCACACCTGTCTATTTCTACATTTCTACACAGGATTGGAGGGACACACCTAACTGTTATTACATTACTATGTAGGATGTGGGGGCACACCTGCCTATTTCTACATTTCTACACAGGCTTGGAGGGGCACACCTGACTGTCATTACATTACTACGTAGGGTGTGGGACACACCTGTCTTTTTCTACATTTCTACACAGGATTGGGCAGTAAACCTGACTTATATTACATTACTACGTAGGATGGGGGGCACACCTGTCTATTTCTACATTTCTACACAGGATTGGGGGGGCACACCTGACTGTTATTACATTACTACGTAGGATGGGGGGCACACCTGACACTTGTACACATTTGCTATGACTGTACTGGTATGTCAGGTACTCCATTTCATTTTGTAATCTTACCTATCATGCTGACTAGAGGCATACCAGTGTACTACAGATCTTAGCTTTGGTTGCCCTACATATTAGTGTCTGACTTCCTACCCTTCAGAACTAACATCCCACTGCCTGACCTGCTGTATACTGTCTGTGTTGGCCTGAGGGGAGGTTAACCATAGCCATCATTCAGGGACCATAGCACAAGCTCTGTTTGGGTTTGTCTAACCTGTCCTGCTGGCTGAGACTGTTATTAGGTATGTGAACTGTCCTGACTGGCATGTGTGAGTCATATGGACAAACATGTCACCCAGCACATTTCCTGCAATGGGTTTTGAAACCCTGTGTAGTACTGGCTACTATTGTGACTCCAGTATATGTTACAGATGTCATGGTGCCACTATGGGTGTCTACTTTCTGCTGCCATAACATACAGTCATCCAATTCCCTTGCATGCTCACATCCATACCATAGATACAGGTAATGACACATTCTACTCCATTTAGCAATTGTTAGGTTGATTGACTTACTTTGAGGGTGTGCCAGAATTGCAGATGGTGCTGGAGGGCTGCCTATGTCAGATGCACATAGTACACTCCCTATACATGGTTGAACACAGGTAGTGTCATGTTTGGCATCCATTTTACTGTATGTGAGAGTCAGAGAGAGGTGTCATTCCCTGAGTCCCAACTGTGTCAGTGTATGTGCTATGTGTTGTCTCTTTGCCGCAGCCTCGGCATACTGGGCACACCTCCATTTGCCTACTGGGGCAGGCTCAGGTTGTTCCTCCTCTGAGTCACTCTGTGCCTGTACAGGCCTTGGCATTGGTGGGGGGCTGTGTGGCCCTGCCCCATGCTGTTCCTGCTGCAGCTGTTTCAGCAGGATCATATTGTGTAGTATGGCACATACCATAACAATTTGGGTACATGTAGCTGGTGAGTACTGCAAGGCTCCATTGGATGTGTCCAGACACCGGAACCGTGACCTGAGCATCCCAAACACACACTCTCTTATAAGTCTGGTCTGTGCGTGCACCTCATTATGGCGTTTTTCTTCTTGTGTGTGTGCATTTCTGATGGGTGTCATCAGCTATGGCTCCAGTGTGTAACCAGCAACCCCCACTTGGTGACGGTAGGGGATGTCCCCATTGGCAAATCTCTGGTACAGCTGCATCAGATGCCATATGTGGGAATCGTGATAGCTTCCAGGGCAGCCAGCACACACATTCATTATAATGCTCTGGGCATCACAGATGACCTGGCAGTTGATGGAGGGGATGCCCCTGCGGTTGAGGTAGGCCCTACCCTGATCACTGGGTGGTGCTTTGATGCATATGTGCGTGCAGTCTATAGCACCTACTACCTCAGGGTATTCTGCTATTTGGTGGAAGAGAGTCATATTGCTGGCCAACACCTCATGGGTGTTGGGGAAATATATGTGGTCATTGGTATGTGCTGACATGGCATCCAGGAACTAGTGGAATACTCTGGACACTGATGCCTGTGAGATCCCCATGATATCCCCAGTTGAGCTTTGGGAGGTACCTGTAGCTAATATTCCTAGGCCTACACATACCTTGGTATCCACTGGGATAGGTTCCCCTCGGTCAGTTTGGTGTGTCAGGTGTGGCCGGCACAGCTCAACAATTTCCTGTAGGAGGTCTCTGTCCACCCTATAGTGCTCCACTATATCCAGCTCATGTAGCCCCTGCTAGGTTACCCTGGGTCTGTACACTCTTCTCCATCTCCTCACTGTGGGTCGATCGGCAGCATTCACATCCTCACCACCCTCAGCCTCTTGCACATGTTGTTCTATGTTGCGTGCTGCAGCCCCTCTCATTTTGTAGGTTTGCTTGTTAAAATTTCCCCGCTTGTATACACTGGTGGTGTAGAGTGTGGGAAAGACCAGAGGGGAAGGTGTTTGCATAGTTTATAGTAGTGTTCTGGGCTGGGCTGGTCTGCTGCCTGTGTAACTGACTGATTTTGATACATTTCACCTGCCAGCTATGCTAGTTCTCCTTGATTACCTTCCTACTGTCACAGTGCTTCTATTTCCTGGTTTAACTTTCTTTTTCTTCCTTTAAAACCGGGTGCGCAGCACGCACACCCACTTAGGCAATGTAAAGAGTGCTAGGCAGATTCAGACACACCCCCTGGCTTAGCTGTGCTAAGCTAGGAGCAAGCCCGAGACACAGGGCTTCAATCCGCTTACAGTATGCCTGACACACACCCCCATGATGTCACCTAACTCCTAAGCTTGCACCAAACTATTTCTACTCTTACACTATTGGGACCTGACTACCATGCTGGAGAAAACTGGGATTCACTATCATTCCCCTTATTTGCGTAGGATTGCCTGCTAATGCATAATTACATGTCTCACACTGAGCCTCCCCCCTTTGCAACCACTACTCACTGGCCATGTTGTCTTCTGCCTGCCATTGACTTGCATGGCACAATTGTGTTTTTAGCTAGAATGCTTGATTTAGGTTTATTTTGTTATTTTCCCCTCGATCCTGTTTGCGCGCCACTGCCCTACACTTTAACAGCCAAGATTGGCTAAAAAAAATAGAAGTTGATTTTTTTTTTTTAGCATGTTTGCAATGCCAATGACCATATACCTGGCCATTGGCATGCTTCCTACATGATATGCAGCCTTTATTTGGAGCTGTCACAGCTCTGTTTTGGATTTTGCAGAAATGTACTCAGTTGATAACTAAGTACATTTCTGCAAATTGCACTAGTCCTGCACACCGTATTGCGCCACTGCCCTACACTTAAACAGCTAAGATTGGCTAAAAAAAATAAAAGTTGATTTTTTTTTTATTTTTTAGCATGTTTGCAATGCCAATGGCCTTATACTTCGCCATTGGCATGCTTCCTACATGATATGCAGCCTTTATTTGGAGCTGTCACAGCTCTGTTTTGGATTTTGTAGAAATGTACTCAGTTACTAACCGAGTACATTTCTGCAAATTGCACTAGTCCTGCACACAGTATTGCGCCACTGCCCTACACTTAAACAGCCGAGATTGGCTAAAAAAATAAAAGTTGATTTTTTTATTTTTTAGCATGTTTGCAATGCCAATGGCCTTATACTTGGCCATTGGCATGTTTCCTACATGATATGCAGCCTTTATTTGGAGCTGCCACAGCTCTGTTTTGGATTTTGCAGAAATGTACTCAGTTACTAACCAAGTACATTTCTGCAGATTGCACTAGTCCTGCTCAACCTGTTGCAAGCTTCCTGGATCACAAATTCACCTCATTTGCATGGATTTCTCCTGCAAATGGGGTGATTTGCATACAGGGGCTTAGTCCTTGCAGGACTAGTACAGGAGCGCTTGTGCACGCCCCTGCAGGCTGTTCCTGGATCGCACGGCAGACATATTGCCAGCTAGCACTCCTGCACTAATCTTGAACGCCATCCAAGGCATAGAGAATGAGTTTTAGGTGGATGGGAAAGTATAGGAAATGCTGAGAGGAATTTTTTTCTTCTTGAATTTGAGGTTGTCACAACTTTTCAACTTTAAAGGAATATATTAAATAAATATGCACTATGTGGGGGGCTGCAAAAATCAAAATCTGCTTACCAATTTAATTGTGCATTTAAATCATGACACACGGATCAGTCCTTAGATAGACACTAATCTTGTCGACTTGTTTTTCAACTCAGTAGTCTCTTCTAGGTCTCAACATGTATGTTGCGGCAGGTTTGCAGATTTTGCACTTTATTTCCTGCTTTTGCTATTACTGCCATTACAACTGGCAGTAGAATTTTAAGTGATTTGTGATTATGTATTGCAGGAGAGGAAACAGATGGAAGGACGGAAACTTCAGATAATGTTCAGGGACAGTAACATAGTCACCAATCTGGACACTGTATATCATCTGCTTCAGCCTTATTAGCTTTATTCATTTGTTTATTTATTCTTTCTTGATGGGGTTAGTCCCACCAGGCTAGTAGCGTCTTTTCAGAGGAGACCCAAGGAGGTATTTATAGTACAAAGGGAAATGTGGCCACAACATCAGGGAACTTCCCCTCCTCACCATTCTGTACTCGTGACCAGCCCAGCTTGAGTATGTGTGCACATCCAATTCCTGGTGCATTGGTGGCTGAGACGACAGAGTGCGAGATGGACACAATGTCTGTTGGAGTGGAGAGAAATGCCAGCTCAATTGAGGAAGTGAGAAATGATGTGGAAGACTCAAAGACTGTGTTTCAAAAAGAGTTATTGGAACCATGGATAGTGTGGAGAATGTGGATTGTATTATTATAACCCTCCAGTCTGGAGGGTTGTGGTATGCCATACTTTATGAAATGATGATACAAAGTGAGCCAGAAAATGATGTCTTGTAGGGAGACATAATGGGAAAAATTCAGGAAGAAAAAGCTGAGAGTATTTTCAAGAAGAAAGAATCACCTAAAAGGAAAACATATGTGGAGATAGTTACCAGTCAAAGTAGAGTGCAGAAGGAAAAGAAAAAAGAAGAAAGAAAAAAGAAGGTATGCTGTAAGGATCCAAAGTAAAAGGACTATGAGCATTGATAGATATAAGGTAAGGGACACACTTTTTATCCCACTGGGTAGTAACACACATAAGGTAAGAGCCTTTATTTTGATAAATAAAGAGCTATTCTCTGACATTATTTTTGAGATGACATAAATTATGGAAAGATCTTAATATGAATATGAAAAAAAACAGAATGATAACCCACAGAATGAATACATAGTTAAAGCGTTTTTCAAGAAACAAAAAGAAAATACACATACAGTTCTGAACAGAAGTTGAAAGAGAGACTTTAAAAATATTTAAAGACTTTTTGTAAAGAAGTAATGGACATTCCGAAACTGTTTGATAATAGGGGTTTATGGACTAGAATATGGGATTGCAATGTTGTTTTAAAAATAGAAAATTAAAAAATCTTACATATCCCAACCATTATAAATGCTGAAGGTAATAAGGGTGTGATAAAATGGTACTTAACGTGTTATCGCAACCACACATTCTTGGTAGCACGTTATGTCTGTTATTGAGAAAGGAGTCGTTTTTTATCTTTTTTTTTGCAGTGAATTGGACGCTACTATATAGGATTGTCTGAGATTGGGTATCGCAACCATATATTATTGCTACTACAATATTTATTTTATTGAGAATGGAGTCATTATTATTTTGCACAAGATTGGACAGGACTAAGTAGGTTTGACTCAGATTGGGTATCGCAACTACATTATTTATGTTATTGATAAAAGAGTCATCATTTTTTTTTTTTTGCAGGAGTGAAATGCTAGAAGTATGAGTACACTGTAAAATTTTTTACGAAGTTTAGGAAAGCAATGGAAATTTATTCTCTCAGTTAATGGATTAAAGTGTAAAAATAAATTTCACTGGTTTTCAGAAAAAAATGGATGCTTCTTCCATCCAGGTTCGTGGAACACTTTCTAAAGTTTTTTAATTCTTAAAGTAACAGTCTAGGGTGGGAACAAATGAAGGCAGTATAGAATCTTGTAGTAAGAAAGTCAGACTACGGATCAAAGATTTTGTTGAATACTCGGGTCGGAGAGATTTTGTTTTCAGATTCAGTAAAGACAAACCCATATATGAGGGTTTTTGTTCTGATAAGTATACCACCATGAGGGTGCGTAGACTGTGGAACAAGGAAGGAGTCAATAACACAAATAACATGCTGCCGAAAATGCGTGGTGGCAATAATACTTAAGTACCGATAAAATATTAGGGACAACCAAGGGCATGTTTCTTTTGTGGTAGAGAAGGGCATTTAGTGAGTAATTGTGATAAAAAGAAATGTTATATATGTGGGAAAACTGGGCATGATGTAAAGAAATGTGAACTTGAATGTTGTAGATGTAAAAAAACTGGACAAACATGGATGGATTGTGAAGAAAAGAATAAGGAAACAAAGTAAAACTCAGGTGCAGGATACATAAAACAAATTGATGAAATAAAAGTAACAATGAAAAATAATTAGAAAAAAGACGGTAATGAAAAAAGAGGAAGAAGAAATAGAAATAGATTCAGAGGACAATTGTGAAGAAGATATAAGTTAGAAAGTAGTAAAGGAAATTATATTGGTAAAGGAATAAAAGATAGAAAAAGGCAATTTGAATATACAATTTAAAAGAGAAAAAGAAAGGTAATAAATAACATAATTAAAATACCAGCACAATTAGAGGATGATTCCCATTAAATTAAGGAATAGGGATTCTTTCAGTAAATGCCAGCAGTATATAAGATATAAATAGAAGGATAAAAAATCTAGAATGGTGCAAAGAATGTGATGTAGACATAATTGTTTTGGAAGATAAAAAAGTTTTTAACAAATAAAAGAAAGACATCAAACAAAGTCAATATGGAATGGAAAAATAATTTGGAACTTTGCTATTACAGATTTAAGATAGCAGGGTCCTCAGGACTGCAGGGAAAATATATGTGGTCACTGTCATGTTGGAGCATAGTATTCAGCAACTGATGAAGGATCCTGGATGCCGATGGCTGTTTCACCACCCAGCATGTCCCTTGTTGGTCTCTGAAAGGTACCTGTAGCTAGGATTCTAAGTGCTACACATACCTTTGTCTCCACTTGGATGGCTTCCCCTTGGTTAGCTCTGGCTCTGAGTTGAGGAGGCCAGAGGTCAGAGAGTTCCTGCAATGTGTCACTATCTACCCTGTAGTGTTCTACAATTTCCACATTATCTAGGTTGTGAAAAATTAAATGGGGCCTGAAAACTCTTCTCCTTCTTGGCCTAGGCCTGTTGGCAGCAACAGCATTGGCATCAGCCTGTAGCACATACAAATGAATTAAAGCAGCAGTAGCCCCTAACATTCTTTCCACGTAGACTCTTTTCTATGTCTGTTTTCCACTAAGTTTTGAAATTCACAGGAAAAGCCATCATGGACTCTAAATGGTTGCTTTATAGCTTGTTGAATAGCTCCATCATGTTGGATTGGTTGATTAGCATACAATTCAGCTGCTTATGCTGTAATTAGCAAGCCATAATATCTTCCTTGTTTGGGCAGTGGTGCGCGCCTCTATATGGCACTTACTGAATCTAAAACTCTGTGCAACCCGTGCACATCACAATGGTAAAAATGGACTCTGTAGAGTTTATTGAACTCCCTTATGTTTAAATTGTGACAAAGATGAAACTTCCAAACTTGTTTTCTTGAAATGTAAGAGAATAGAGAAATTGTGGGATAAATTATGTTATGAGAATGTGTTTGAATACTGTAAATGATATAAATATGGAGATGACAGAATATAGCTATTATAAAAATATAAGTAAAGAATCAAAAAGGAGAACTGACAGAAAATTGTTTTATGTAATATGGGTAATTTGGAATGAGAGAATGAATAAGATTATATTTAATGGAAAATGGTTATAAGCAATTTTGAGAAAGCTTAGATGGTGGTTATGGAAAAAGATTGGAGGTCTGATTTGAATAATGCATAGTGGAAAAAAGCTTATGTATACTTAAGAATGTGCTTATAATTATTCAACCTTATAAATATGTACATATAAATATGCACATATTGTAAATAAGTTGTTATGTGCATATCATGTAAAATGGCAAATAAAAGACCCATACACTTTTCGATAGATGCATTGGGATCTTTAACATCCACCACCAATACAAGCAGATGGACCCTCGGTTTAACATCTCGTCCAAAGGATAACACACTCAGTGCAATACCCCTTTTATGCTCCACTGCAGCTTTAGCAATTTATTTATCTGCTTTGGGAATAAAACTCACAGCTTTATGTACCAAAGACAAGTTTGCTATCTGTCATGCCACTAATGCAGCTGATTTGGACTTTTGGAACAAAGTTTGCTGCAGCAGGTAGACTAAACTCTGCTGGAGTTCCAAACATGCAGAGTTGTACTAAAGTGGATTTGAAAAAAAAGATGCACCAACCTGTTACGTCTCACTTGGGGTCTTGAGGAAACATCCTCAGCATTGGTAAATATCAGCATCTAGAAAACAGAGTGTGCTTTGCATGCAGTGCTAGCATAGTGGTAGAAAATGTCATCATTCAGGAACAAAATCTGAAGAACTTGATTGTTGCTATCAATATATGCATTCAATTTAACAATTCTGTGAAAATCAGGAAATAGTTGCAACAGATTTATCTAATAAATACACTTCCTTAGTATCTTAAAGCACCATGTGTGTGTAATTCAGTGTGTTGTGATAGATGACATAAAGATGTAGCAAAACACTATGCATTAGTTATCAGTACATCAAAGCATTATGAGAAGAGATGCACCAATTAGCCCAAGTCAGTGGGCTCAAGTGGAGGCTGACTGCTTACACTGACATACTTATTAGTAACTAGAGAGATGTGAACTCTGATTGTAATCACCTGAGCACCAATTCCATTGCACCAGTGGTGACAGTGATGCACATTTGGCTAAAAACCTTAGAAAATAGTAATTTGGGCCTATTGCCTGAATCCACACTTTAAGGGTAAAAGAATTGTTTTTCAAACTACATGACTACATATATATTGCTTATGCTACTGAAATGTTAACTCAGAAAAGTGTAAGAGAAATAAATTACTATGCATTGCGAATATGTAGTTTGATTGATATGCAACACTGAAGAAAGCACCTGAACACAACACTGCTGCTTCTTAAAGTTGTTGCTGCAGGAACTACCATTGCACATAGTTTTCATTTCTGACATACCCAGAAAAAAAGTATTTCTGTACACGATGGTAATAATTTGCTGCAGAACATGCTGTCAGACTTTATCTGGTACAGTCTGCTGGAAAGGGATAATTTTGCTGCAGTAGAAGACCCTGTTGTAAAATAACAATAGATTGGATGGGGGTACTTTAAAAGTCACAGTGTATAAGGAACCATTTTTGTGCAGACAAGAAAGACGTTAATCCACATAATATATACTATACCGTTAGTGGTGAACACACTTTCAGGTTAGGGAACATGTGCTGGGTGTGGCATGACCTTACATCATGTCAGCTGCCATGTCCTGCCACATACGGAAGAATTTGATCCCCTTCTGTGCTGTGTGCACTTTCCTAGATATGGCAATGCTACACACAGCACTGCCTCACATAAGGTATACCACTAACATCATGAAGATGGTGCCTGAAATATGCAATTTGAAAGCTTGGTGCCAAAATATTTATAGTTGCTTATGTTATGTCCTGAGTTTAATGTGGTGACCATGTCCTTACAGCTTCATTAATATCTAGTATTTTACGGTCAGAGTTTCAACATGTCATGCATGGGACCTTCCCTCATGAAAAATTCCAATACAATTGTATAACTACATCATTATGATTTCATGCCAAATGCTGTCATGCACACATGTGAAATCATGGTGAGATCCAGTTGCTCAATATCAATGTCATACCTCATTACAAGACATACTAAGGTTGCACTAAATTTTATATCCAAAAGAATAATTGATGTTTTTCTACTCGAAGCATACCTATCTTTTTATTTTACATTTGTTTACCAGGAAAGTCCGACTTGGAACAAAGCCAATTTTCAGCGAAGGCCTGAGTAGAAATGCTCCAGACATATGTTTCTGTAACATGGGAGGAAATCAGAGTACCTGGAGAAAACCCACATGAATACAATGAGGACATTCAGACACCCCACAGAAGGCATGCCAGCCGAGAATTGAACCGGTGAATCTCTTGTTGTGAGACAACAATGCTACCGCTGCATCACTGTGCCATCCAGGCTATATAGAAATGCAATATTAAATATACAATTGACTTAAAAATACATTATTTGAACATTAATGTACATCATAAATTCAGTCGCTCTTTCTATATGTGCGATAAAGTATGAATCCATCTGCATTGTAAATGTATCACTGCATTGCAGATACTTGTGAGGCATTGACTCTTCATGCTTGTGCCTCACAGCAACCCTGGATTGTGACAAAATCTTTGCAGTGTACATCCGTTTATGAAACGTTGCTTACTTTGTACACTTCCTGTTACATACCACCACATTTTGCTAGACTGACAGTCAAAAATAATAGCATGTAATATGTGACATGATGGCATTGATATGACTTGCAAATGTAAACAAATAAAGCAAAACTAACATAACTAATTTATTATTGCATACTGATGAAAATTAGAGCACTGTTTTGAAACCCGTTATGGTTTACTAAAAGACATGTTAGAAAATATAGGAAAAATAAAACTATTGCAGCAGATAAAGTCCAGTCCAGGCTCCAAAAATATAATGCAAGAAATCCAAGTAGCCAAAGGACACGCACGGCATAAAACCAAATGATTTATTTAGTAAGAAACATGTATGCGCTTTCGCATAGTACTCCCACGCTTCATCAGACATAAAATTCTATCACAAACCTAAACATTTTAAACAATGTTAAACTAATCACTGCTAGAAACCTTATTCCTCCAATTTAATAATTAGTAGAAACCAAGTGATTTAAAGTGACCTAACACTTTAGCAAAATAAGTACATTTTTAGTATGTTCCAACGACAACTTATATAATAGATTTCAGATATAATAAATAAGACATATATTGCAGATATCTAAACAATATAATATGCATGCTACATAAACCATTTCATATTGAACTGCTACATGAATGCTCTTCAGTCTATTAAGATGTTCAAAAAATAAATACATAAAAAAATATATAAATAAAACCAAGCATCATAGCTAAATACTGCTAACATAAAATATGTATATGTAAAACACAATAAAAATAGAAAATATATGCATAAATAAATAAATATTTTATATATATATATATATATATATATATGAATTATGTGCAGATATATAGGCAGACACACCTATAACTACTATAAAAAGATGTATATCTAACAGGCAAGGCAAATAGAGTGTATTAAAAAGGGGGGTAGAAGGTTAGCACATATAACATCTTTTTATAGTAGTAGTTCAAGTTTTTTGATTGTAAACTTCATATAAGGTATATAATTGGTTAACTATGTGGATGGCAGGACTGTTTCAGCTTTTGTTGACACAGTTCTGCATTAAATTTTTCAAAACATCAATATATTTGCAACAGCATAATGAAATGGTTTATGTAGGATGCATATAATATTGTTTAGATATCTGCAGTACACTATCCCTCGGATTCTGCAAGTCTTGCATGGCGTGCAGGATTAGTGCAGGAGCTCCAGCAGGCAATATATCTGCCGTGTAATCCAGGAATAATCTGTAGGGGCGTGCACGAGAGCTCCTGCACTAGCCCTGCATGGACTCGGCCCCTGTATGCAAATTACCCCATTTGCAGGAGAAATCCATGCAAATGAGGTGAATTTGTGATCCAGAAAGCTGGAAACCGAAACCGGCCATGCAGGACTAATGTAATCTGCAGAAATGTACTCTGCCAGTAACGGAGTACATTTCTGCAAATTACAAAACGGAGCCATGACAGTTCCAAATAAAGGGTGGCGATCATGCATAAAGCATGCCAATAGCCAACTATAAGGCCATTGGCATGGAAAGCACTTAGAAAAAAAAATCAACTTTTATTTTTTTTTAGCCGATCTCGGTTGTTTAAGCGTAGGGCAGTGGCGCGCAAATGGGATCTGAGGGAAAATAAGAAAATAAACCTAAAATAAGCATTCTAACTAAAATCACTATTCTGCCATTATACTCAATGGCAGGCAGAAGACAACATGGCCAATGTATAGAGGTTGCTAAGGGAGGAGGCTCAGTGTGGGCCATGTAACTATGCATTAGCAGGCAATCCTATGCAAATGAGGGGAATGATAGTGAATCCCAGATTTCCCCTGCATGCAAGTCAGCTCCCAACAGTGTAAGAGCAGGAATAGCTTGGTGCAAGCCTAGGAGCTATCTGACATCATAGGGGTGTGTGTCAGGCATACTGTAAGCAGACTGGAGCCCTGTGGCTCGGGTTTGCTCCAAGCTTAGCACAGCTAAGCAAGGGGGTGTGTCTGAAGTTGCCTAGCACTCTTTACATTGCCTAAGCGGGTGTGCATTCCATGCACCGGGTTTTAAAGGAAAGAAAAAAGCAAACCAGAAAATAGCAGCTCTGTGCACATTTGAGCACTGTGTTTGCACGGTGTACCTCCGGGCTTAAACAGGAAGACAATGGGAAGAGAAAACAGCAGTAAGAAGGTAATCTAGGAGAACTAGCATAGCTGGCAGGTGAACTGTATCAGAATCAGCCAATTACACAGGCAACAGACCAGCCCAGCCCAGAACACTACTATAAACTATGCAAACACCTTTCTTTCTGTTTTTTCCCATACTCTACACCACCAGTGTATACAAGCAGGGAAGTTTTAACAAACAAAACAAAATGATAGGGGCTGCAATAGCTATTATACAACATGTGGAAGAGGCTGAGGGTGGTGAGGATGTGAATGCTGTTGATCAACCCACAGTGAGGAGACGGAGAAGAGTGTACAGACCCAGGGTAACCTACCAGGGGCTACATGAGCTGGAGATAGTGGAGCACTATAGGGTGTACAGGGACCTCTTACAGCAAATTGTTGAGCTGCCGACCACGTCTGACACATAGAACTAACAGAGGGGAACCCATCTCAGTGGATACCAAGATATGTGTAGGCCTAAGAATACTAGCTATAGGTACCTTCCAAAGGCCAACTGGGGATATGATGGGGATCTCACAGGCATCAGCATCCAAGGTACTCCACCCTTTCCTGGATGCCATGTCAGCACATGCCAGTGAGCACGTATATTTCCCCAACACCCGTGAGGCGTTGGCCAGCAATATGCAACTGTTCCACCAAATAGCGGAATACCCTGAGGTAGTGGGTGCCATAGACTGCACGCATATACGTATCAAATCACCACCCAGTGAGCGGGTTAGGGTCTACATGAACCGCAAGGGCTTCCCCTCCATCAACTGCCAGGTCGTGTCTGATGCCCAGGTTATAATAATGAATGCGTGTGCTGGCTGCCCTGGAAGCTATCATGATTCCCACATCTGGCATCTAATTCAGCTGTACCAGAGATTTACCAGTGGATACATCCTTTACGGTCACCTAATGGGGGATGCTGGGTATGGACTGGAGCCATGGCTGATGACAACCATCAGAAAAGCACATACACCCGAACAAGGACTCAATAATGAGGCACACGCACAGACCAGAATTATAATAGAGCATGTGTTTGGGTGCTCAAGTCACAGTTCCAGTGCCTGGACACATCCGGTGGAGCCTTGCATTACTCACCAGCTACATGTACCCAAATTGTCATCGTATGTGCCATGCTACACAATATGATCCTGCTGAAACAGCTGCAGCAGGAACAGCACAGGGCAGGACCACACAGCCCCCCACCATTGCTAAGGTCTGCACAGGTACAGAGTGACTTGGAGGAGGAACATCCTGAGCCTGCCCCAGTAGGCAGAAGGGGGCATGCCCAGTATGCCCTGGCCTTGGCAAAGAGGCAACGAATAGCACATACACTGACTCAGGAGGGATCCAGGGAATGACACCTCTCTCTGACTCGCACATACAGTAAAAGGCATCCAAAACATGACACTACCTGTGCTCAACCATGTGTAGCGAGTGTACTATGTGCATCTGACAAAGGCAGCCCTGCAGCATCAACCTCAATACTGGGACACCCACAAGGTAAGTCACTCAACCTACCAACTGCTGAATGGAGTAGAATGTGTCGTTACTTGTATCTATGGTATGGATGTGAGCATGCAAGGGAATTGGGTGGCTGAATGTTATGCCAGCAAATAGTAGACACCTATAGTGGTACCATGAGATCTGTAACAAATACTGATGTCACCATAGTAGACAGTACTACACAGGGCAACAAGACCCACTGCAGGAAATGTGCCGGGCCACATGTGTGTCCATATGACTCACACATGCCAGTCAGGGAGGTTCACATACCCAACAACAGTCTCAGCCAGCAGGACAGGTGTAGACAACCACAAATAAAGGCTGTGCTATGGCCTCTGAATGATGCCTATGGGTAACCCCCCCCCCCAGGCCTACACAGACAGACTACAGCAGGTCAGGCAGTGGGATGTTAGTTCTGAAGGGTAGGAAATCAGAAACTAATATGTAGGTCAATCAAAGCTAAGACCTGTAGTACACTAATATGCCTCTGGTCAGCATGATAGGTTAGAATACAGAATGAAATGGAGTACTTGACATACCAGTACAGTCATAACAAATGTGTACAAGTGTCAGGTGTGCCCCCCATCCTATGTAGAAATGTAGAAACAGTCATGTGTGCCCCCCCAATCCTGTGTATAAATGTAGTAACAGTCAGGTGTGCTCCCCAATCCTGTGTAGAAATGTAGAAACAGTCAGGTGTGCCCCCCCCAATCATGTGAAGAAATGTAGACATAGTCAGGTGTGCCCCCCCCCAATCCTGTGTAGAAATGTAGTAAAAGTCAGGTGTGCCCCCCCCACTCATATGTAGACATGTAGAAACAGTCAGGTGTGCCCCTTCCCTAATCCAGCATAGAAATGTAGTAACAGTCAGATGTGTGCCTTCCCAACCACTGTGTAGAAATGTAGAAACAGACAGCTGTTTACCCTCCCCCAATCCTGCATAGAAATGTAGTAACAGTCATGTGTGCCCCCCTCCCAGAATCCAGTGTAGGAATGTAGAAAAAGTCAGGTGTGCTCCCCCCAACCCTACTTAGAAATGTTGTAACAATCTGGTGTGCCCTCCCAATCTGATGTACACACATCATAACAGTCAGGTGTGCCCCCCCACAACCCTATGTAGAAAAGTAGTAATATGTATGTGTAGGTACAATACCACTGGATCACAGATACACAGAGGTGGCCAAGGTAGCAGGATAGGTTGTAGCATCTGCACAATATGCAGGTATGTGTGTGTTAGGTTGGTGTGTGTTTCATATTGTGTGAGAATGGTCAGTATGCATGCATGTTGAGGTAAGACCTGGTGGCCATTGCCCACTACTGCTGATGACAGGGACAAGTCCCCACAACTGCATTGCCAAAGACAATACCCACCAGTATAACACATGCTAGCAGTAAGCCATTGTAAATATATGGGGTAATATGTGTCACCATCTGAAAGACTGACATGGCATGGCTGTTGGGCTAGATATACAAGTAGTACACAGGGGGAAGTACCCCAGACATACAGTATATATTGTGTTACTGTGAAATGGAGACACTCTTGAATTGTACATACAGGTATGCATCACATTATCTGGTCCTGTAGTAGGGGATACCAGTGTTGTCTGCCCAAACACTTGCAGATCACAAAGGAGGTAGGACTGATGTATTGTGAAACAGCTGATGTACCTGCACATGCCAGCATAACTGGAATGCCCAATGCATATCTATGTGTCAGATGTAAGTAGTGTCCATAGCACACATGCACCCAGCTCATGCAAACAACACACACAGGTACCTCCCTGGTCATATCCCTGCTGTGAGGAATGGGTACAATATGACCCCACCTGTATATGGCAATAGCGAATGAATGCAGCATGCAGTGTAGCTGTCCCATGCAGGTGTGTAGCTAGCCATAGGTAGCACCCTACCAGCATCCACACCACCTGAACAAGACTGATAGAAGGTATTGGCATGAACACCTAGCACACCTACCCTGTCACCCCAGGGGAATATACTGTATGATGGTCTGAGATTGTAGGACTGAGAGAATACAACGGTCTCCCACATCTGGACCGCATCAACACCTAATGGCCCACAGGCCTCTGCCAAGGGCCTGTGTCTTATGTACTGCCAATGTATGTTATGTCATGGACACCCAAATAACAACATAACACACTCCACATAAGCCATATGCAAGGCCATGTGGACAAACCACAATATGTCCACCATGTCCCACTGCATGAACTGTGGACCAACATCAACACACAGCTGTGATGGGATGATAACCTTAGAGAAAGTATCAGAGAATGTATGCATAATGTATGGAAGATGATAGAATAACAGGGGGGGGTGGCAGCATGGGCACCATGGAATGTGCATGGTCCGACACAAAGCTGTGTACACGCACTATCCCTGGCTGTAATCACATAAATGGGTGGCTACATACCTGCCCATACACCACAATAGGGGTAATGGCCTGACTCACGGCCCCTGCCTCTGAGTAACCTGTGTGGATCTGTACAGCTGTGAGGTATTGCCACAGCAATATAAGGCCATACTGTCATGTCGATGGATGTACATTTATGGGATCCTCTGCCAGCACTGTACAAAGTTGCTGAACCGGACACACAGACCCAGTAGCAAGTGTCTGCAGCTCACCCTCCAGAATGGCATAATGTACCATGAATATGTAGACATCTGACAACAATACCACACACAGCTGCAGTCACCCTTGTCCCCCAAGACATCACTGTGAGCAGGAATGTCCACCTGACAGTACATGAGGACAGAAAACATCACAGTGTATAACAGTACACATGTCTGAATATCTCTGCTAACAGCAGTACAATGTAGCTGAAGCAGTACAGACACAATCACTTACAGTACACACTATCCCCTGCACATTTTGTCCTCATATTGCCAAATGATCGATGGATACCCTGCAGAAACAGTTTGCTACCTGTAGGTGTACAGCACAAAGGTCTGCACTGGAGTACAAACTACCTGCTATCGATCCACACATTCAATACAGAAGGGCATACTGGGCATGCTCACACACTTAGAGAAATGAAGACAATGTTATACTGGGCATGCTCACAAACCAAACAAATGAAGCCCATGTCTGCAAACAGCAGTGGAGTATACATATCTGGCAGTTGCAGATGTTAGTGCAGGCGCTCCTCAGTATGCACCAGTCATGCTATGCACATACAGTGGATAGGAATACAGACATATATCTAAGGACAGCACACTATTATAATCCAAAAGTAGACATACATAGATGTGTGGAAGAGTGTGACTGTGACAAGGAGCCATCCATTATGAGGCCTGTCCAACCCAGCACACAGCCAAATGGCTACAACCACATGAGGTCTAAATGTCACTCACTGTAGACATTAGCCACTGGTATTCATCAGCATTACAAACTATGTGGTGCAAGTGCTAGCTGTGCAACATGACTGTACAAGGAAGTAGTCATGTAGCAGCAGTATACACTTACCTGTGGAATATAACCCTGCGTGTGCCTGCATGTGGTGTGTCAACCTCTAGATGAATGGGTTATGGCCCATGCATACACACACTGCCCTGCCCATAGCCCTACTATTACAAGCCTGCTGAGGTCATCCACTTTGAAATACACCTTTGGGAAAATTGTAACCCAGCAATCTCCGTGGTGCATATTATGACTGCGTACTGCTGTACTGTGATAAGCTAGTTAGGTAGGAGTTTTAATCCCAGCCATGGCAACTGTGTGTGTCTCTGTCTGTGTAAAGAACAATGCTTTTTAGGCTAGTCACACTCACTACAATTCAAATGCCCTACTTTGGCAAGGCTGCTGATGTCATTCACTGTGAAATACACCTTTTGGAAAACTGTGGCCCCATAATATCTGTGGTGCATCCTATTACTGCGTATTGCTCTGGTGTGGTAAACTGGGTGGCCACGGTGGTGCAGTGGTTAGCATTGCTGCCTCACAGCAAGAGGTTCTCCGGTTCGATCCTCGGCTGGGGTGCCTTCTGTCTTGAGGTCTGCATGTGTCCTCCTGTGTGGTGGGTTTCCTCCTCTGGGTGGTTTCTTTCATCCCACCAAAGACATGCTGGGTGGATTGGGACTCTAAATTCTATATTGTGTGTGTGTGGTGAGTGTGCCTCTGTGTGAGGTTAGGGGCTGGCGGCTTGGCAACTCGACAAATAAAACACCACTGCCATTCAATAATGCGGACAAAGGTGATCCGCTGTGGCGACCTACCCAAAAAAAAAAAAGAAGAAGAAGAAGCTCTGGTGTGGTAAACTAGTTAGGTAGGAATTCTAATCCCAGACATGACATTTGTGTGTTTGTTTGTCTCTGTCTGTATAAAGAGCAATGCTTTTTAGGCTAGTCACACCCATTACAATTCAAATGCCCTACTTTGGCAAGGCTGCTGATGTCATTCACTGTGAAATACACCTTTTGAAAAGCTGCATAATCTCCATGGTACGTTGTATAACTGCATACTGCTGTAGTGTAATAAACTAGTTAGGTAAGAGTTCTAAGTCCAGACATGGCACGTGTATGTGTGTCTCTGTCTGTGTAGAGAGTAATGCTTTTTAAGCTACTCACACCCACTACAATTCAAATGCCTTACTTTGGCAAGGTTGCTGATGTCATTCACTGTGAAATGCTCCTTTTGGAAAACTGTACACTAATAATCCCCGTGGCGCTTCCTATAACTGTGTACTACTGTAGTGTGATAAACTAGTTTGGTAGGAGTTCTAATCCCAGACATAAAAACTGTGTGTGTTTCTGTCTGTGTAGAGAGCAATGCTTTTTAGGCTACTCACGCTCACTACAAATCAAATGTCCTACATTGGCAAGCCTGCTGATGTCATTCACTGTGAAATACACCATTGGGGAAGGAGTACTCCAGTAATCCCAGTGGTGCACCCAATAACAGTGTAATGCTGTAGTGTGATATAGAACTCTGGTAGGGGTTCAATTCCCACACATGGCAGGTGAGGATGTTTGTGTGTGTGTGTTTCTATGGCTGTGTAGGGAGCAATGATTTTTAGGCTAGTCACACTCACTACAATTCAAATGCCCTATTTTGGCAATCCTGCTGATGTCATTCACTGTGAAATACACCTTTGGGGAAAGAGTACTCCAGTAATCCCCATGGCACATCATATAACAGCGTAATGCTGTAGTGTGATATAGAGCTCTTGTAGGGGTTCTATTCTTACACATGGCAGCTGTGGATGTTTGTGTGTGTGTTTCAATGTCTGTGTAGGGTACAATGCTTTTTAGGCTAGTCACACTCACTACAATTCAAATGCCCTACTTTGGCAATCCTGTTGATGTCATTCATTGTGAAATACACCTTTGTGGAAGAAGTACTCCAGTAATCCCTGTGGCGTGTCCTATAACAGTGTAATGCTGTAGTGTGATATATAACTTTTATTTTTATTTTTATTTATTTATCATTTGTTGACCGGGAAAC
Organism: Protopterus annectens; assembly: GCF_019279795.1. Classification (NCBI taxonomy): domain Eukaryota; kingdom Metazoa; phylum Chordata; order Ceratodontiformes; family Protopteridae; genus Protopterus; species Protopterus annectens. The sequence goes on from NC_056729.1 coordinate 383,964,498, forward strand.
TCATAACTCTGATAGGGGTTCTATTCCCGCACATGGCAGGTGTGGATGTTTGTGTATTTCTATGTCTGTGTAAGGAGCAATGCCTTTTTAGGCTAGTCGCACTCACTACAATTCAAATGCCCTACTTTGGCAATCCTGCTGATGTCATTCACTGTGAAATACACCTTTGGGGAAGAAGTACTCTAGTAATTACCATGACTTGTCCTATAACTGCGTAGTGTTGTAGTGTAATAAACTAGTTAGGTAGGAGCTCGAATTCCAGACTAGCCAGGTGTGTATGTGTGTGTGTGTGTGTTTGTGTGTGTGTGTGTGTGTGTGTGTGTGTGTGTGTGTTTGTGTGTGTGTCTGCATGTGTGTGTGCTTGTCATTCGTATCCTGTGTGGAGGTGGTGTGGGTGTGTCATTCGTATCCTGTGTGGAGGTCGCATGTGTGTGTAACAATTGGACTCATTGCAGAGTGGGTTTTGCAAATTTCCTATATGGTGGCCCTAGTATATGTCACAATGTCCAATGTACAGGGATAGCAGATGTGAAATAGCTGAGAGGCTAGGGTGCAAATCCATATCCCTACATGTGACATCAAGGCCAGTTGAACAAAGTTAGCAACCCTTGTATTACCCAGAGAACACTCTCAACCCATGTCTCATGCACACACACACTTGGCTAGGCAACAGTCATTATGTTGGTAGTACCCTGCATATTTCCCACTAATAGTAACCATGGTGTGATTGCAGTGGGTTACAGAGGCATGGCAGCACCCTCCCTATCAGTCCAATAGGCATGTACATGCAGACAGTGCAAGTTCCCAATGTTCTCCACTGGACACCTGCAATACCTGTGGTGCCATCAAATTTGAGCCACAAAGGACATACCATGCCTGAAACACATGCCCTGTATGGACAGATACCACTGACACCAGGGAATACCTGTATCATGCTATCAATTTAGGTGCAGGGTCAACCTGCTGTCCATTAGCAGTTCCTGCTACATGAGGCCAGGACTGATGATAACAATCTGTGTACACAACATGGGCCAGACACCTGAAGTGCAGTTCCACATGTCAGTGTTCATGCATGTGGGAGGTATGCACATCCCAGACACAGTCCATGTCATGGACTAACAAACACATACATGGCAAGCAATGCACAGCAATGGCCAGACACATTAGTAACCCAGGTGACTGGATGGTGAATACAATACCCACCTGTGTGGGCAAATCCAGACACTATGCCCCTGAGCCACACTGCAGACCATTGTCATGTGGCCTGATACCAAGGTATACCCATCACCTAGCCTTGTATAGCTGTATGGCATAGTCGACCACTACACACCCGTGAAGCAATGCACCTATGCATGTTAGTACTGGCACCCTGTGTCTGTGTGTGGTTTATGATGCCTATGACCACATTCACACTCACTACAACCCCCATTGATGTCAGACACCTCCACATACCTTTTGCCCATATAACCTCTGTATAACCTCTGTGGTGCATGTGATACCTGGACATTACTGTGTTGTGACAATCTAACTAGTGATGAGTTGTATTCCTGATCCTGCCAAGTGTGTCAGTGTATGTGGGTCCCTGTACGAGTGTGGCACCAGTTCATGTGGACAGGCATGTGTACTACACCTACCGTATAGCTAACATATCACTGTTGTAGATGTCACTCACCATCACATATACATTTAGAGGGCTCCTCAACATGTAACCTATGTGGCTCATCCAATAACTGCATCAACATGTGATAGCAATAGTCAGTCAAGGGTTTGATACCCTGTACTGGTAGGTGTGTGACACAAGCATGCTTAAGTTTTACTCTCCCACCCCTCCCTGACTTATCTTTGTCTCTGCCTGCCTCTCTCACTCCCACGCTGGTGGATGTGGAGACTTACACCTGCTTTGCTTAGGCAGCAGCATGTGTATTGTAAGTGATGCTCATCATCAGCTGATGGCCTCTGCACAAATTGCAGCCCTCTTCTAGCGGATTGCATGGGGAACCACTGTGGTAACATTCCCATAGCCAAATGCATGGAAACACACTCCACTATCTAGGAACATCATGTTGGTGTTGGGCCTTTTCATTCAATGTGAGCAGGAACTAGATATTTTGTTTGGCAAACAGCATCACAGATGGATTTTGGATATACCTCTAACAACATACACTGTGGAAACAGGCCAACACACAGGAGGGGGATGTGTCTGACTTGACTACAGACTGTAAGTCCTGCTATACTACATTTGGAGTAATGTTGGTTTAACAGGGTGTGTGGATATGGCTGTCCTACATGTTTTAATACCTGTAATGTCAGTGCAATGTTTATGAGGAGTCCCCATCTATAGGATCATCTGCAGACTGGGCAGTGTGTGGTGCCTTGTGTTTCTTGTATTACCCACAGAGCACCTATCTGTGAACTGCAGAAGGTAGTGTGAGGATTGCAGACAATAGATGTTGACAACCATGAGAGTTACTGACTTCATATCCCTCATAGGACATATGCTGCAACAAACCCAGTTACAACAATAAATGTATGAGGTTATCACAGCAAAATGTCAATATTGGCACTGTGTGTTTGGGCCTCCAGACTCAACTCTGTCAACCTTTGTACATATGTCATGCAGTAAGAGGTGCATATGTTCGGTACGCCATATTTATTGACATCATATCTGATAACAAGCTAGTGAGATATCAGACTGCTACACATGTTATGTATGTAGAGGTTATATTTGAGGACATAACCTGGGCATACTGTGGTTGTGTGTACAGTACTGAGTTCTGTGTACTTATGGTGATTGTCGACAGTTTGTATATTGTGACTATGTACCTTGGCCTGTGTACAGACTGCGGTAGATGTCATTGTTTTTGGTCCTGTTATATCTGATGTTGCATGCTGCTCCACTGTATGTTACCCTATTGGCTTAAATGCTTCTAGGGCCAAAGACACACATGTCCCATACCATAGACAGGCATCGGACTACACTGTGTAATGGCCCAGTATATGTAGGGTTGGTGTGTGAGTGACACATATGAGGATGGTGTTGATCACATAGTCCATATAGTGTAATATTATGCTAGCTTACCATATGTGGCTGTGGCTTGTGTTCACATTGGTTGCGATTATGCACTTTCACACAGGTGTTTGTTCCTCTGTGCTGTGACATGCCTGTAGAGCCTGCTATCTATGAAGGTATATGTGTATTCCCCCATAGGAAATGTAGGCCAGTGTTGAGGCAGTCTGCCTGTAGCCTGCACAGTGCTTTGTTACATGCCTAGCAGCTTAGTGTACTTACCCAGTGAAATGTCATGTCCAGATACTTGCCAGATGTACAGCTGCCGGGCTAGTATAACACTCTTGCATGTCAGCCAAAGCAGTGGGATGCTGTACAGATGTATGTCACTAACTAGTGGGTTGTATGTGGCCATGGCACCTCTGTACCAGCGGTTATTATGTGTCAGGACAGACACATAATAACTGCTGGTACAGAGGTGCCATGGCCACATTCCTGACACATAATAACCGCTGGTACAGAGGTGCCATGGCCACATCTGTACCAGTGGTTAATATGTGCCAGGACCGACAGGGGTGTATGAATGCATAACCTATGAGGGCAAATGTATACCAGTATTTATGTGATATACCCATCTACATGGCTAACATCCACATTGTCAGGCTTGGTCCACATATCGTGCACTAAGAGGTTCTGTGTATACCCATGGACTGACCAGAGCTTGTCAGACTGTCCACATATATTGGGCATATCTCTGCTGTAGTCCACAGGAGCATTACTGTGCTAGCAGTGGTACTGTACTATGATGTCTGTCAGTAGTCAATAGTGCACATGTTAAAAGCATATGTGACCTCCCACACACACCATGTCTGTGAAGACAATCTCAATTGCAGTAGCAATAGTCTACAAATATAACTGCAATACATACCTGACATCCCCTTGCACTAAGAGGTTGGGACTACTGGAGCTGAGGTAGGGCTCCACTCCATGTTCAGGACATATGGAGAACAAATATGTATATATAATTATCCATATATCTATATAGATATATACACATATACATATTGATATACATAGATGGATTTGTATATGGACATATATATATATATATATAGATATATATAAATATATATATATATATATATATATATATATATATATATATACATACATATAAATACTCAGACATATACACATACAGAGCAATATATGTCTACACATATACAGATAGAGATACATATGCACATATACATATGGATATCACCATATATATCGACAGTAATAGGTATATCAGACTAGATATGTATGCACATATAGTTATGCATAAATAGGCATATATGTACACGTAGGATATGCATACATATATAGCTATATATATATATATATATATATATATATATATATATATATATATAGATATATGTGTGTATATATATATATATATATAGATATATATATATATATATATATATATACATATATATATATATATATATATATATGTGTATATATATATATGCATATATGTATATATATATATATATATATATATATATATATGCATATATGTGTATATATATATATATATATATATATGTATATATGTATATATATATATATATATATATGTATATATATATATATATATATATATATATATATATATATACATAGAAGATGTACACATGGCCATATATATGTTGCACTATACAGATGTGTGTACAGACATATGTATGAGTATACATGTGTATGTACATGTAGGTTCATAGGTTCATATGTAGGTACTAGGCTATCAGCCCAAGGGCCTACGTAAGACTAGCCAACAAGGTTCCCTGGCTTACGCCACCCAAGAAAGTTATTTTCCTGTGCCACTGTCGAGCAGAGACACAGAAGTGATCCCTGGGGTGTATTTCCTATTTCCCATCCACTCATCAAGATTTTTCTTGAAGAGTTCTAATGAAGGACTTTGCTTGACATAGATGGGTAGCCTGTTCCAGAGTGAGGGAAGTCTCTAGGACAGGAATCTATCCCTCCAGCATGTCCTGTTTATTGTGGTGACAAGGTTTAGCTCCCTAGAGCGTGTAGCTCAGAGGGATTTCTTTAGGTGTAGCATGTCCAACAGCTCTGGGTTTGACATAGCTTTATATGTTAGGCAGAGATCACCTTGGAGTAGGCGATATGATATGGAGTAAAGCTGGAGTTTTTTGAGGTAGTCAGTGTAGGGCATTTGTTTGAGGCCAGTAATCCTCTTTGTGAGGTACTTCTGTGGCCTTTCCAGCTGCTGCAGATGTCTTGTGAGGTGCATTCCAAAAGGTCGTTGTACTCTATAATGGGTCTAATGAGTGTCAAGGAGAGGGGAACAATGACCTCTTTTTTCCTGGATGAGAACCATTTTATGATGAGGTGTGCCATGTAGAAGGACTTCCTGACTACTGTGGCGATGTGACAATCAAAGGAGAGACTACTGTCCACCTGGGTCCCAAGGTCTCTTATCACACATTCTGTGTTAAGTAGATTGCTGCCTATGTGGTAGTTCATGGGTACGGAGTTTTTACCAAAGGGGATGACACTGCACTTTTTGGCATTGAGCTTGAGGCCATGGCTGTGACACCAGGCATCTGTCTCAGTGAGGCCCTTCTGTAGGATGTCCACATCGTTTGGGGACTTGACTATGGCTCCTAGTTTGCAGTCATCTGTGAACTTCGTTAGCCAGAGGCCTTCTGTGTTAGCCTGTACTTCAGAGAAGTAGATACCAAACAGTAGAGGTCCCAGGATGGAACCCTGTGGTACTCCACTTGTCAAAGACATATATAGACCTATTATTTGTATATAACCATATTCCTGTCATGTGTAAACCTCACAGTTGTGTATACCCTTCCAGATGTATCTCACTGTATGTATCTGCTTTGTGTACATTATGATAAAACAACACATGTGATGCAACAGTCATATTCATAACATGGACTACACAATTTAGGAAGTAAAAGCAATTGTTTAATACTACTCAGTATGTGTATTGACAGCTATATTGGTAAAACAACAGCTGTCTTCACAGTGGTCATGGTGTAGTGGTTAAGTGCTGTGACTTTAGTGTACAGGGTCCTGTGTTCAAGACCTGCAAGGGATGTTCATTTTGTTGCTGGACAGAACAAGGGCTGTCAGATACAGAGTGGTTAAGGCAGTTTTGAACAGCTTTAAGTGGGTTTGTGTGGGTTTGCACGAAGCTAAGCGGTGCTAAGCTATGGGCGAACGTATGGGTGCTTACACAGTGTAGACTTCGCTTACCAGTGCACAAATCAGCTCAGCTGTTATATTGCAGCAATGTTGATACTTGCTAAGCATGGCTTAGCCCTGGTAACCAGGTCACACCACCCAGTCTGATAACATAGCAGGGTAATGACATCTGTAATAAGTGCATGTAATGCCATGTACAATACATGCGCCTATGTGCTGTCATTACAGTAGCAAGGGGTGTGAGTGTTATGTGTGGGACACAGATGTATATGAGGCCTGTACAACACTGTTATCCATGTGAATGTGTTACATACATGTATAGTAGCCCAAGGTACGTGCTGTCACACTGGCATGTAGTATATCATAGCAGTACTACTGTTGACAGTGCTTACCCAGGCAAGAGCAGAGTGCTGAATATAGTACTGACAACAGCCACACCTGCAGACATAGCTGGGCACTGAGGCCTCCCTTTTGTATCCCTGGTGTGTGAACTGTGTCACAGTATATACCCCTTACTGGGCAATGATCTGTCATGTGGAATGTAACTGTAGACTACCGTCTGTACAGCACATGTTAGTGAGGGCTTCTGACATGTAGTTATGACATGCATATTGTTGTCAAATGTCTATCTGTCAACACGTTCATCCTACTGCATAGCTACTTGCCAAGCTGATGACTGTCAGTCCCTGTACAGATGTGCAGATATCAGATTTCCAGCTGGGATATGTACAGGCAACCTAAGCTTGATTGACACTGACTTGTCTGCCCAGCTGTGTAAGAAGTGGCACATATAGGAGATGTCACACATTACATGCCATGGGTACCTGCACTATACTACCACAGTCAACAGAACATGCTTGGGTACAGGTCTCCATCACAGACACTAACCATGTGTTGTAATACATGTTGCATACATATCAACTTAATTACCTCAGTGGCCATGTGCAGGAGGTACCTGGAGGATTGGCTGATGCATGTCATTCTCACCCTGAGGGTCACCACAGTAGTGTCTGTTGATGAATTGCCTACTGCCACCTGGCAGGTGGCAGGATACCAGTGTACATACAACCCTTACAGAACCCATCTCCCCTTGGACAATAGCTAGGTACACAACTATGACCACTTGCAGTGATGCACCTCAGTACTGACACATGTATACATGTGCATGACTGAGTATAGCAGTGTCTGTCTGTTAGCACACCTGTACTTGGGAATTCCATGAGGGCCTTCACAACCAATGCAACACTCATTGCCACAGTCAGTTGTGGCTGCTGCTGTATGGGACATTACATGTACCCTGTTAAGCTCCTTCCAATACAGGCTACATGAGCCTTGCAGTACCAGCACAACAGTGTTTTACAAATGGGTTGATAGACATGGGATACCCATTGTGTTCTGGTATGTGTGTGCAGTTGTGCATGTCCATATATCTGTAGAGTACAGCATTCCAAGGCCACATACTCCTATTACAATATCCATTGCCACACAGTAGTACAGATAGTTTTGTTGCTGCCCATAGGTGAGGCATGACAATGCAATACCCTACTACGTGTGTGACATGTGCATTTGATGCATATCCCTGTAGTACAACTGCTGGGGTATACTATGGGTTGTATTGCAGTGATGGTGGGTATTTCAGAGTGTCATCATGGGTTTCAGGGAGTACAATATCCACTGGGGATGTGGGTGCTGTGTACACTGACATTACAACAAGATCCACCCAGTATATGTCCCATGTACCATGTTATGGTTACCACTGTCACCATCAACCATACAGGTAACTGATACCACAATCCAGGCCAGCTATGCATGTGCTGTGTGCAGCCTACCTGTAGCACATTGGACACACGGTCAAGTTATCAGCGATAGCCCCTGGTATCTCAGATGTGTGTCTGCCTGTTATGTGTCTGTTAATGTGTATATGAAGATATGTCACACTAAGTATTGTCCATATACACCCATTACATCCTCCATTAGCATACTGTACACGTCTGGGGATGTTCTGCATGTAACATGTAACCTGAAACTCACCTCACCCTAAACGCTGTGCGGTGTGTGCAATGTAAGCCACACACTTCAGTATAACTACATAGCTAGGTAGGGGTCTAGTCCAGTGTGTTGCCAAGTAACAGTATGCATGTATGTGGATGGGTCTACATCAGGTTGCAGGGTATACACACCTCAGTGGGTTATCTGTCCATGTGGCACAAGCAATAACCATTTTAGTAACCTGTGACATATGTTCAACTGTACCCCAGTTATGTCACAACCATGGTGTCATCACAGTGCCATATCCCATTGCAGAATATGACTGCAGATCATCCTGGTGCTGAAACATGTACATCTACAACACAAATGGATAACATTATAAAGACCACAACCAACCAGTGTTACTAACAGCTATAATGCATTATTGCTGGACAGCTACACTATCTGCCATATATGCATTACACTTTATTCCTTGCAACATGGTACACTGCAGTACAGTGATACACTGTAGTACAGTCACCGTGTGCATCAAAAACATATTAGCCTGTTCCTGCCACTGATGGTATGGATGACAGGAATGTGGCACAGGTATCATCATATACACAGGGTGTGGTTGTTGGTTTGCCAGAGGCCGAGGGTGGGCTATACATTTGACACCATGTGTGTGGGTGAGGGGTGTACTGTGGTGAGCTGGGCGTGGTGCTGTGGTGTGTGTAGGATGGGATTTCCCTAGGTGTGTTTCTATAGTGTGTGGGTATGCATGCACACAGTTCTGCCATGTGGCTGCCCTACAGATGTTTATGGACATCTGCAAACCATACCTGGAAGGGTGTGCAGTTCACTGCCTCCAGCCACTGACATGTGGGCTGTGCCTGCCAGGGGTTCTATGGGCATGTCCAGGTACAGGCCTCGATGTGCTATTCTCACCTGTTGATGAGAAATATCCTCTGGTGCCAGGCCCCACCTGGGACTGGTCAGGACCATGTGCATGTAGCCTTCTGTTGTGTGGTGTGGACAGCACACCCTGTACTGCCAGGGCTGGGGACTGCCACTATAGGAGCCCCTTGGTATCCTAGCATGCCCATTTTGACTGCCAGCTGTTGGCGTTGCTGGCCTATGTCCACACGGCCATCGCCTCACTCCCACCACATGTTTAAGCATGTACAGACCATGGTCGATGAGGGCCATCATCTCACCAGACAGTCTATCCATGAACTCAGTTAACACATGGATGGCACCTGCCAGTTCATGGGCGTTGTCACTTGCAGATGTAAGATCAGCCCTTTGCAGCCTCAGGCCATTTCTAGTGTAATGTTCCATATGTGCCTGCATTGCCATGACACCCTGAAACATGCACCTGCTAGTACCAGCTATGTCATCTCTGCCAAGAGCATGATGCCCAGCGGCCCAACAATGAGCACCCTAGGACATCCACCTATGTGGTGCACTGCCGGACATCCAGCTCTGCCTTCTGCGACCAGACACAGTAGGCATGGTTACCACATTATCCTGTGCACTGCCACCAAACTGCCAGCTGTCCCTCTGGTATGGCCACTGGTGATGGGGTATGTATAGGCACTGAAACTGTGTGCGGGGTTGGGGTGGCTAAAAGGGGATGTCAAATGTTGGCACTGTGTCAGCCACTGATGACCCCATCTGTGCCTCAACAGTACTATCATCATCGTCGGTGGCTGTATGGACAATAACATCAGATTGCATGCAGGAGGGACCCTGACCCACCTCGCCACCTGTGGGGTAAAACAAATAATGCACTTTAAAACCTGTACAGCATTGCCTAACACTACACACACACACACACACACACACACACACACACACACACACACACACACACACACACACACACACACACACACACACACACGCACACCTCCGTAATACCTACCTGTCCATGGCTTTACAGACAGTCCCACGTATATGTCCATGTGGTAGCCTATCCTATATCACACTTGTTAACATACACAAATTGATACCACTCATTAACATATCAGTCCTCTAAATACCTACACAAGTGGTCACAACACAAGACCTGTTACTACATTACCTGCCTGACCTGTGTGTAGTGGTTTTACATGGCCTCACTGCTGTCATTCGGTACGCATCCTCTGTATGTCCGGACATCATGAGCATAGTGTGGCCTACTATGTTCTATCCATAATATCACGCACTGGTGTGTCATGTGTATGTACTGCTCAGTACATGTCAGATATGCTGCTCATTCAGCCTATCATGTGACAACTGTAATATTTGGATACACTCCCTGGTGTTGACTATTACTTCCCCAATGCATCTGTAGTGCTGCATATGTGGGTTGTAGGTGACCTCTCTGCTGAATGCGATATGAAGGGTGTCTACCTTCCCTCTCGATGCCTGTTCCATGCTACAGACCATATTATGCTATCAGCTGTCCTGTGATTACACACATGACAAGTATTCCTGGTGTGTAATGTGGCAGTCCATGTATATGCACTGCATGATCCCAGAGGGAGGTATTGCTATATGAACACCCCACAATCACACATGCGCAAACATGGCCAGCCACACAAACACACACGCACATGCACATAAGCATCCTACATGCATCATCCTCCCTCCACTTCACCTGTGTGACCCTACAGACAAACTAACTACCCACCAGGATGCACACACACACACACACACACACACACACACACACACACACACACACACACACACACACACACACACTCGTGCACACACACACGCACACACACACATGCACACACACGCAAACACACATACAGGTGAGGTTGCACAGTGATAGTACACAAAGTCCTCCTATTACCCCTCTGTCAACATGCATAACATATGGTACCCGACAGCATGCAGTGTAGCTATAGTCAATCCATGCTGGCAACAGTATACATGTGTGTTTTGCATGTGCTGTGTCACTAGATGAAGCCCCTTACCTTAGATACCACTGCACCCATGAACGCAGTATTTCTGTGCACCTGTTCTGCACCCTTCCACCACACCTCACAGGTGTATAACCCATTGCTGAATGTATACTACTGTATCGGTTATGTCAGCTTTAATGCTCACAGCCCCTATGTTTTTCAGCAACACATACCTGGTATGATATATGGACAGATGTCATTTGTGAATGCCTGATGTCTGATGCACAGCTCTCAACATCAGCTGACCATGTATAACCAATCCAATACTCTTACACTGACAACCATCAGAGCATAGTGTGGCTATGGAGGGAGTACACACCTTTATTGATATGACACACCCATCCTTGAACTACCATGGGACCACATCACTGCATATCATAGCAGCACATGATCCCAATATGTGACATATGTCCTGTACTTTCACATGCAGTGTCTACAGAATGTGTTAGGTGTGCCGATGCTGACTGTGATGCATACACACTGTGTGGGCATATTTGTGCACACCCTTATCATAACAGTTTGTCGCCCTCTTGTTGTGTGTACTACAGCAGTCACTAATCCTGGCAGGGGTATACCAGCATGGGCCATCTGCATTTGCCAGTGTATATTCAGTCTGCCCTACACATGTCCCCTATTCTGCATGATTGCAAGGTCTATTCATGTGCATATTACTTGGTGTTCACACACTGCCGTCACTATTTCTGTGGGGGTAGGGTTATGGCTGCCACAGGTCCTGAACCTGACTATGTGCAGATACAGCCATTCTTAGCATCCTTAGGATTCCTGCTGCAGTCTACTGGTGTGTCATGCTGACACCCCTCCCCTTCCTTCAGCCTTTTTGCAGATGCATGACAAGTACGCCCTACACATGTGTCACTTTGCAGTGTCCCATAAACTAAACACCACATGTTGCAGCCTAGACCCAGCTGGTAATGTGAACTACTGTAATGCCTTATGCCATAGTGTATCTCTGTAGCAGTTGCCATTGTCCTACAGGTATATACACTAGTGTTGCACTGTATATGGGCGTTGTTCCAAACATGTCCTTACTGTAGGCCATGTCTCCCACCATTATGTTACTCCCTGTGGACACATTCCACAATGACAGGATGTTAGTTATCATGTAGGTGTCTGATATGCCCTTCCAATACCCCATCATGGTCACCCCTGTGATGCCTTGCATTTCACAGCAACAATACGAGCACATGTACAGCATGCATTCTGAGTAGGTGTGTTAGATGTGTGCATGGCATATACCATAGCCATTATATGCCCGGTGTATTGGCAAGCATCTACATAAACCATACTCACCACCTACAGGCTGCTGCCTTGGTGGTATCCCGGAGGGACCTACATAAGAGGGTGAGAGATGCATAGTTAGTGGCCATAACTGTGGCAGTGCTACAGGGTGGGTGCAGCATTACAGTACATCAACAGTACATTTCCACAGTACTACCACATATGGACATCTGTTTATCACTACTATGCAGCAACAAAATATATCTATGACATGTCAGATATGCATGATCTACCTCTACTGATGCGGATATATATGCAACAGTGGTCTACGGATGTACCCTGTGGCCTTACCTGCACTGTCCTCGGCCAGTGGGTGGGTGGCACCCACCTCCACAAAGGTCTCTGGAGGTTGGTGTATGTCCAGACAGGCAGATGCCACGAGGCTGGCCAGGAGCTTCTCCACATGTGTCAGGGGGGTGGATGGCATGCCCCCCCCATGGCGAGGTGATCCCCCCCAGACTGCAGCAGCATGCCGACAGGCATTGCAAAGCAGGTCAGAATAATGATGCCAGACCTGCTCATAACTGCAGTTGTGCAGTTCGACATCATTGACCTTGTGGATTAAGTCATTCCAGAAGCTGGTCCACTCCTGCTAATCATGGGCAGCCCGGCCAAACAGGACAGGATAATGCTGGATTAAATAGAGTAGCACTACTTCATTTTCAGTAGCTGAATAAGATGGTAGCCATGCATGTGACATCTTGCCTGAAAGACATAAAGATAGAAACAGGTTTGAGCAACTCATACAGCAAGGTTACCACAGTTCTTAATACACACCTCTGTTCCCCTCCCCACCATATAAGCGACAATAAACTGTACACACAACTCATTAGGTATGGCTACAGCTTACCTACCATTGGGACAGATATTGTATTGTACCACACTTTGTGCTATGTGTTTGTAGCCATGTTCCCTGTGTGGACAATATCACTGCTATCCTGTTACAGACTATTCACCTGCATGCCATTGTCAGGGCCACTATGGTACCATATATGCCTGTGGTATGGCTGCTTTGTGATTGTTGCACATCTGACATTCTGTGTTATTGGGGATATCTATGCATGCTGTTGGACATGTTACGGGATTGTGTAGACTATTACTACCAACATATGTTCTATAACAATGACACAAAAGCATGTATATGTACTATTGCTCAGCAGAACCACCTCTTCAAACCCATCTGCCCATGTTACCCGGCCCCATCACATGTGTGTTCCAGGTCCAGCAATACCATCAGGTAGAACCAACCCAGGGGGTGTTGTCCCCCCCCCAGGAGCACGCACAGGCATGTTCCTGTCCCCTGAAGGCAGGTCCAGGGTCTGTTCTATAATGGGCTCCACAGACACATGTGGGATGTGCTACATCACTCTGTGGCACCCAGTACACATTCACAGGGCCGACATGCTCCTCCTGCTCAGCCTCCAGGCCAGACACCTTCAGGACGTGGACTGCTGTTGTGAGTAGCAGTGGGTAGAAGGCATGTTCCATTGAGTCCATATTGGGGCCCGTGGGGCATCCACATCACAGACCACACACACCATCCAGGGTGTTTACCCACCACATTTGTCACATACTACCCCTATAGACTGTTCTCTAGATCTACCAATCTTGACCACCTCCACAACTATATCTGCCATACTTCCCCATATTCCCATTCCATACTTCACAGACAAGGGCAATGTGGTCCCAACAAGGGGTTCACATGTGACATACCAGTCCATGTTGCACACACTGACAGCTGTAGATATCTATGTGTATTGCTATGTGTGCTGTTTCCTCACACATAGCATGCAGCACTGCGGTAGTATTATAGGTGACATGTATTTACATATATGTTTGTGTGTGTGTTTGTATATATGTAGACGTGCATATAGGTATATATCTATATATGTGTAGATATATGTGATGTATATATGTGCTCATATACATGTCTACACATGGGTATCTGTATATTTGTGGACATAAATTTATATATATATATATATATATATATATATATATATATATATATATATATATATATTTATATATATATATATATATATATATATACACATATATATATATATATATATATATATATTATAGATATATATGTACACATATGCATACCTATATGTGGGGTACATTCAGACATCAGGACCACAATCTCACAACAACCTTCCTGCACAGCTGCACTGTTCTGCCCTGCTACAACACAGACAGGTGCCACATATGGACACAGCCTGACATTAGGTGGGCATATGTAGGGGCAGATTGCAGGTAACTCTATTAAAAACCCATGGCATCCCTGCATGCTACAATACAGATTAACCTGAGTATCCTGCAAGAGGTGGGCTTTGGATCCGATGTGTCCATCATAATGGCATTACTTCCACCACCAGCTATTGGCCATGTAACATACATACTTCCTATTACACAACACACACTATGATGGCTTATATCTTATCAGTCAGTCCTGCTCTGCACGGTTGAGGGGTATAGCCCACTACACACAGGGATGGACTCTATTGTCCTTAGCAGTCGTTCAGTTGAACATCATTATAACAACAGCTGAAGGCGCATATAAAGCATTCCACATCATCTATCTCATTATTATGGACCAAGTACTACAATCAATTAGATACATGTATACTTCACATACCTGTTCTGAGACTGCAGACTCTTCTAGAGTGTTTGGTATTTCTTTTTTTTTTTTCCTTATGCGTGCACTGTCTCTCTCTCTCTCTCTCTGTCTCTCTCTTTCACTCAGTCTCTCTCCAGTAAATGGAATGAGCTGCTTTGCATAGATTGCACCATCGAATTTGTAGGTGATGCACATGATCAGGTGATGGCCTCTGCACCAATCAGTGTCCTCCACTTGTTACCTGCATGCAGCATGCTGTGTAGTACTTCCAATTACCACTGTCATGGCGACCAACTACTATAAATGCCTGCATCATGTGGGCGTGGTCCCTTTACCTTTCCTGTATGATGGACATCCTTCCTGTGTGTGGGCATCAGTGTTACAGACAGCAGGTAGCAATACCTCTTACAGGAGAACCTGCACACTCAGGCCAGCTACATATTTGTAAGAGGTTCCAGAACTACAGACAAAGTGTGAGTAGAGTTGTTGTATGCATTGCATAGCACTGGTGTTACAGGGTTTGTGTGTACATACTAGTTTAACTTGGAATGCAGTCTGTCAGCATAGCTTTCAACTGTGGGCCTATCCTCTTGATGGCCAGAGGTGTGCCTATTATGTTTTGTCTGTCCACCACACAGGTCTTGTGTCAGATATATCACTGATAGTGTGTGTGTTGAGTGCTATCAGTACGTGGCTACATCCATTTCTGTTTCTAACGTTATATTCCTGACTAAGGGTACATTGCAAACTATCCTGTAACACCAGCAACTTGCTTAGTGTATGACGACAGTTTTACACATATGGGCCTGTGTTCCAGCCTCTGTCCTCCACTGACATACCAGGCTTTGCACATATGACATGCTGTCAGGGGTTGTTCTGTATTGGGTTGTGAGTATGTCATGCTGCCATTCCTGCCATCAGTCCACTGCTGTTGCATCCCCCAAACATACTGTGGGGTTGGGGCCATATATGTGTGGGCTTCACCTACACAATATATGTGTGCCCTTATGCACTCCAGAGGCCAGTGTATGCAACAGTGGTATATGGCCCTGTATTATTGAGTCTGGGGGGGATACACCATAACTAACCTAGGCTGTTACAACATGTGGGGGTATCAGGGGTAAGCTGCCTTAAGGTATCTGGATGTACATTACCATACAATCCACCTTGGGTAAATGCAGACCTACTGCCTCCTGTCATATAGACTGTTCTGTTTTTCAGTGTGATTGTGATAGTGTCAGTTATGCCTTGTTATTTAACAGTTACATCCAGTTATGTCAACTGAGGTCTTTACCCCCCTAGGGATTGTGTACACAGTGTAGCTAGAGGCTAGTGAACTATACATCTGCATTACTTACTGTTGATGGTTTGGTATTCTGTGGCCCAGTCTGTCTTTACTATTGTACTACTTGAAGGCCGCGGCTTGGACAGCTACATATGTCAACCTTTCCAGATGACTGTATTAGTATAACTGTTTTGCAGTTTCATTACTCTGTTTATATGGAAGTCAGTGTCTAAACAGCTATATGACATGGCATATACAAGTGTAATAGTACACAAATAAAGCTTTCCCTTGTATGCAAAACTGTGTGTGGTGTTATATCCTTTGATCTCTCTTTGGGTATATGTTGTAGGCAACGATTGTCATTTGTATGGGTGGCTCATACAGTGTCCAGTTGGTAAGGTGGTAACTGTAGGCATAGTGGCTGTTCCATATTGTGTGTATCTTCCTATACATATCTTTGTGTGTGTATGTGTAGTTACATATATATGTATATATATATATATATATATATATATATATATATATATATATATATATATATATATATATATATGTGTGTGTGTGTGTGTGTGTATATCTGTATCTGCATATGTGTGTCTGTGCATATGTATCCTAGGAATGTTGATTGCTTCCACAGTGTATATTCCCTATGGGAGCCAGACTGTACTGCATGATATGTTACTGATGCCAGCCTGACATCATACAGGTGGGATGGAATACTGTTAACAGCTTGTGCCCATGTCGTGTCAGGTCCTGGTTATGGGATCTGCAACAGTTGGTAGTGTATTGCAGGGCAGACGTGTTTGTCTGTGGGAATACCTATTCTATTCATACAAGACATGTGTTTGTTTTGGGGCCTCCTCCATTAATGGTGCATGTGACATATATATGTTGTTATGTGTTCCCATTTTTATCTACAGATGTATGTCATATATATATATATATATATATATATATCTTTACATATATATATATATATATATATATATATATAGCTTCATGGTAAATCACTTTAGATGTGGTGTGCAGGGTCCTGTGTTTGAGCCTTGCAGAGTCTGTTTGTTTTATTGCTCAATAGAACAAGGGCCACTGGATAGAGAGTGATTAAGGCACTTTTAAGCAGTTGTAAGCAGGTTTCTGCGGGTTTGCGCTGAGGTAAGCAATGCTAACTTCCAGTTACAGTTTTTTAAACTCAGCTTTTCAATTGCTTAACCTGTGTAGGTATTGCTTATCCCCATGCAAGCAGGCTTAAACCTGCTTACCGCTGCTTAAATGTGCTTACTCCTGCTTACCCCCGCACTAATTTCTTTAAAAGAAAAGAAAAAAGGGTTGCTAGGAAAGAGGTGAAAAAGGCTCACAAAGAGGGAAAGACAGTAGAAAAAATAGCTAGGGATGTGCAGGACAGGTGTAGGGAAGGTCCATACCTGCCCATTTCTTCTACAGCAACAGCTATGCATATACACTGAATTTGGAGGTAGATTTGGACACTCAAACCCCTGAGAGCGGGGTAAGGACAACAATAATATTTTGTGATGCCAATTATACCAGATAACATGTGTGAAAAATGGACAGCTATGTATGGGGCGAGATTTTTTGGGGGTAACAGATTGCCCTTTTTTTATTTTTTTTCAGGTGAGAGCGGGATGTTGGGGAGGGATAGTAGGTATATTTGGGAAGGTAGGTTGGGTAGGTACAGGGGCAGTATATGACACATGTGGGGGGTAGACAACTTGATGGGGAGGAGTGTTGGGAAATCGGAAGCCCATGAGACCCCTAGTGGAATCAATGGAACTGAGGTCCCCACCCATGGGCAGTCACCACTGCACCTTCACAGCCCTGAAGGTGGCTGTGCTGGGGGCTGAGTCACATAGCCAGGCCGACCCTCTAGTTGCGACACATGGCACTCAAGCTGGTGTAGGAGATCTCCAACCTCCCTGCAGAGCTTGCTATGCACCACGACCCAGACCTGGCAACGGGTGACAGGTTCCAGTCTGTGCCCCGCTCCCGGGGGGGGGCGAGCCCCATCCCCTGTGGTAGTTCCATCCGAAGGTGGTGCAAGACCAACGGATGAGGAGGTCCCAGGTTGGGCCCCAGACGTGCTGGTGCCTGGTACCACGGCCAGCTGAGGTGGGACAGATGAGTCCGCTGGGACCGGCCTTCCCAAATATGCTATGGTGTTTAAATTTTATCATCACATGTGGGTTAGTAATAGTCAACACATTCCAGGGTAAGGTATAACAGCATGCATAGATATTCCCATTAACCCAAACACCAGATACAGAACAGTTGCATAGCAAATGGAACACGTGCATATATGGGACCACAGTGGTAATAACAACAGCATGCAGGTACATTGATGGCACCATACAACTAATGTTTGAATATTTCAATATAGCACATGCATGCAAACAGATTTAAATAATTATCAACCAATAGGACATAATCAGAACAGTGAAGTCATTACATACCAGTTGAGGTGGGTATGTAGTTTATTGTTGGAGACATGGGGGGGGATGTCAGTTAACAACTAGTATATTCCTGTAGTCCACATTACTTTCCTAGTCAGTGCTGTTATCTGTACCTTACAAGTATTACTACACTACCCTATAGCCTTAGTTTGGGCAGTGATATAGCTGTTGTCATCTTTATACGTGAACTGGTTTTACCTGCAGTATGCACTTCTTACCTGTTATCCCAGGGGTTGGGAGGTTGGCCTAATGGTTAAGGAGTTTGCTTTACAAATATAAAGTGCAGGGTTCAAGTCTCACAAGGGATAATTGGCTAGGCTTAAAATAGCTCATAAGGGCAGTTAGCCTAATACTACGCTATGAATCTATATCTGTGGAGGAAATGTTTGTTAACACTAACTGTTTCTTCACATACTTCCTGGTTGATGTTGTGCACATAGCTGTCCATCTCTTTCTGTACAGACTCTGGCCATGTCTTGTCCACATGCAGGTGAACTGGCACATATCTAGACTATTGTCTTCTTCAGCCTTTAGTGACTTACCACACTCTTATACAGGCTTTCCTACACAGTTATGTTATGTGGAATAGTGTGGGTGGCAGTGATCAGTGATACCATATTATTCAGAGCAACTGCAACATTCACAATTCCATACAATACCAGAATAAACAGTACCAGTACAGTGTATCAAGGTTTTTATTTCTCGGCACAGTGTTCGTATCCGATGTACCTCTGGGAGCAATGTTTGTTAGTACTATCTGAATGTTGCCACACAAAGTACCAGATTACACATTAGTATTATGCACATACATCTCACTCTGTTACTGTACACACTCTGGTCACAGCCTGATAACATGGGGTGTAGATATGACATACTTGGCTTATTACTCTCATACCAGTTTCAGGAGTTGCTAGAGTGACAGGTTTGTTCTCATAGATGTGTGACAATCAGTTGTGTTCCTTGTTTGCTGCCTAAACATCTAGGATCATCCCACAGACTTCCCAGGGGGATAGGATGACAGGCAGCAGATACGGGCCCATATACTCGACATTCTGGTCTTATCTGTACGGTTGTGGGGTATGATTCTGTATGCAGCCTACTTCCACTCTCAGGATTCAGACCATGGCTGTGTCTGCTACAACTTAAACACTGTCCATCAGAGTTGTGTGTGCTTTATAGATATTGCTGTATATCTCCTATCTGCTTTCTGCCTTATAATTCTCTTGTGGTTTTGCATTCTGACCTTGTATTACAACACTCTTATATAGGATTTCCTAGACAGTTATATTTTGTAGGACAGTGTGAGTGACAGTGATGAACAATGCCTTATTATTCAGAGCAACTGCATCAGTCACAATGCCATACAATACCAAAGTAAACAGTACCAGTACAGGGTATCATTCTTGAATTTCTGGGCATAGTGTTGGTATCTGACAGACCTGTGGGAGAAATGTTTGTTAGCACTACCTGAATGTTGCCACATAAAGTACCAGATTCCACATTACTATTATGCACATACATCTCACTTTGTTACTGTACACACTCTGGCCACAGCTTGACAACATGGGGGTGTAAATGGGCCATACGTGGCTTCTTACTCTCATAAGGTTTTGGGGAGTTGTTAGTGTGCCAGCTTTGTTCTCATAGATGTGTGTCAATCAGTTGTATTTCCTGTTTGCTGCCTATAAGTATGGGATCATCCCACTGATTTCCCAGGGGGACAGGTTGACAGGCAGCAGATATGGGCCACTTTACTGGACATTCTGGACATATCTGTACAGTTGTTGGGTATGATTCTGTGTGCAGACTACTACCACTGCCAGGATTTGAACCATGGTTGTGTGTGCTAAAAATAAGACAGTTCACATCTCAGTTGCATGTGCTATTCAGATTTTGTTGTCTGCCTTTTCACTGTTTTCTATCTATGTGTCTCTCAGTTGTACTAAATGGCCTCTGGGGATTACACCAGTCATTTACAGGCATTCCTACACATTCTATTTATGGTGCACAGTGTGGGTTACAGTGCTTAATACAACAGTACTATTACTTGATTGCAAATCTACATTACCATATGATACCAGAGTATACACATGCAGTCCAGCAGTTAGACCTTTATTGTCAGGCTATTACACTTTTATTTACATAAAAAATATATGAGACTCTTCCTACCATATTCTCCAGTGTATGCAGTACTTCCCTTAAACAATACAGGTTTTATACAGGCAATTAATTTACTAATACTTTTAGATTTATTTCCTATGACAGTACATGCAAGAGTATTGCTGACCTGCCTCTCATCGCAACCTCTCCAGGCAACTTCCGTAGGCCTCCTGGTTTGTGGCCCACTCACTTGCAGCTGTGGAGGACATAACAGGAATATTTAGCCATACCTATCCATGATATACATGAGCTGGCAATTATTAAACACATAGTGGAGTGATACTTACACACAGCTGGGACAATACCTGCTGTTCTAGCCTCTTGGATCCACTGCTTCAAGAGGTCCCCCTAACACCGCTTCAGGTCAGCATAGTGATGCCTGACCTGCTTACCAGTTTGGAGTATGCCAGTGGCACTGGTGAGGTCACAGGTGAGATGGTTCCAGGCTTCCACCTTATATTGGGAACCCTGGTACTGGCCCTGCAGCAGTCTCTGCTCATGGTCTTTGACAAGGAGTCCTGCCATGACTCTGGACTCCTGGATGCACCAGAGCTGTGCCTGGACTCCTGGATGCACCAGAGCTGCACCCTGAAGCAAACACCTTCTCCACTTTCTGCCATTGTGCCTGCAAGGGGAAGCTACAACCAGTTATGAGATGTATTCCTGCCTGCTGGGGATTAAGTAGGGCCAATTTCCCCACACTTTTCCGTGATTGACTGGTTTTGAAAAGGTTAGGCCATGGGCAAACCTGCTTACCTAAGGTTGGCATTCTTTAAAGGGGTATACCGCTGGGCACATTGAGTTATCTGGCCTGCACATTGCTTACATCTCCTAAGCTGGCCTGTGCAATGCTTAGCATTGCTTACATTAGACTTTGC
This sequence comes from Protopterus annectens, assembly GCF_019279795.1. Classification (NCBI taxonomy): domain Eukaryota; kingdom Metazoa; phylum Chordata; order Ceratodontiformes; family Protopteridae; genus Protopterus; species Protopterus annectens. The sequence continues at coordinate 383,986,383 of NC_056729.1, forward strand.
ATAATATTTTCATTTTGGCATTGATTTCTTATTCATTACATCTTATATATATGCCTGGTATCCATGATTCTTGTGTACGTACACTGTATGGGGTCCTTGTGTTTTATTGGGGACTTCAACACTCTATTACAATTACACCTCACATCTGGGCTTACTGCTGTACTCCAGTTCACGTATTTATGCTATGTAGCGGGTTATAGAACATATGACTGTTTACTGATTCCTTTCACAGGTTCAGTTTGATTTTACTATAGTGAGGACTTGTTTGGTGATACCTCATTATTCTGTACTGCCATGATGGCTTGGTGGTTAACTACTGTGACGATAGTGTATAGGATCCTGGGTTCAAGACCTACAAGGCTGTTGATTTTATTGCTGGTCAGAACAAGGGCCGTTGGATACAGAGTGATTAAGGCACTTTTGAGCAGTTGTAAGTGGGTTTGCATGGGGGTAAGCAATGCTAACCTCTGGTTAAATATGCTTGCAGAGAGTTAGCTTCAATATTGATTAACCTGTGTGTGCATTGCTTACCCCCATGCAAACAGGCTTACTCTCGCTTACTAGTGCTTAAATATGCTTACTACTGCTTATTGGTGCTTACACTTGCTTACTAGTGCATACTCCCGCTTACAATTGCACTGATTTAAACAGTGATATCTAATGGTTCTTGGGAAGGTGGGGGATTAGGAAATTGTATGGAGTTGTCATTCATTACACATTTTACCTTCCATTTGTATCCATGATTCCTGTGTACATATACTGTATGGGGCACATGCTTATCTGTGGACTTTGCAACGTTATGACACTGACACCGCACATGTGCATTTAATGCAGTACTCCAGTTCACAAATATATGTTATTTAATAGGTTATGCAACTAAAATATTGGTCATAACGTGATTTGCCATGGAAAATGGAACGTGCTGCAGTGGAACTCGAACCAGGAATGCCTGCTTGTAAGGCGAATGCTCTGCCCACTACACTATTACTATGCTGCTTCATTTGCGTATATCTTCCTTGTTATCCTCTTCAGCCATTTAAGCTGCATTAGCCGTAGCTAAGCAATGGGTACACCCATGCACCTACGGTTAGCTTTAATCGGATTCATAATAAAAAAAAAATAGGTTTGTTTACTTGATTTGTATTTACTATTGCTGTTGTACATATGGTAGAATGTTGCTGGGAATATGCAGACACCTATAAGCGGTCTCTCTCATTCCTTTGGCCTTTCTGCTGTTCTTCATTGTAGGGGCATGTATATTCTGAAAGCTCTGCTCTCAGACATGCCTCCTGCACTTTTACATGCTCCGTGTAGAATTGGGAGCTCAGGCAGCGTGCCTTCATTAATATGCATGGCGTGCTGCCGTCCTGCTCCTAAATGGCCGCTGCCATGCAGGACTACGCTAGTCCTGCACGGAAGATTACTAAATCCGGGGTATGTCTTATTTATTATATCTGAAATCTATTATATAAGTTGTGGTTGGAACATGCTAAAAATATACTTATTTTGCTAAAGTGTTATGTTACTTTAAATCACTTGGTTTACACTAATTATTTAATTGGAGGGAAAAAGGTTGCTAGCAGTGATTGGTTTAACAGTGTTTAAAATGTTTAGGTTTGTGATGAATTTTATGTCTGATGAAGTGTAGGAGTACTATGTGAAAGCGCTTACATGTTTCTTACTAAATAAATCATTTGGTTTTATGCCGTGCATGTCCTTTGCCTGCTTGGATTTCTTGCATGTTAAAAATATATTTATATTTAACAATTAAAGGTTGGAAATATTAAAGCTCACGCTGAATTCATTTTTATGTCTAGTGTAAACTAGGTTAAAGGAATTGCCATTATACATCAAATACACTTCAGTGTCAGATATTGGCTTGCACTGAAGCTGAAGGGAAGCACAAATGTTTTAAAATGCATTGTCAATAAAATTATTAAGTATGAGGTAATTGGGAAGTATGACATCAATTATTCAGTTCGTCTCACCCAACCCTAGGCCTAATGAAAGAACTCTGGTGGGAAGAGTCAGCAGCTGTGGATGAGGCAGTGTGTTTAATCAGTGTGCAGACTGCTATTACAGTAATAGGTCAGCTAAGAGGTAAAAGTGAGAAATAGGTGTGTGTGTGTGTGTGTGTGTGTGTGTGTGTGTGTGTGTGTGTGTGTGTGTGTGTGTGTGTGTGTGTGTGTGTGTGTGTTTGTGTGTGTGTGTGTGTGTGTGCGTGCGCATGTATGGTGTTATATTACAGGTCAAATTCTCTCCATATGCCTGATATATTTCAGAGCATTACATGAAATGAACAGCTCAGTGGTGCAGTAGTAGCCTCATGGGAAGAGGTTCTCTGGTTCGATTCTTGGCTGGGGTGCCTTCTGTGTGGAGTCTGTAAGTCCTCCATGCATCCATGTGGGTTCCTTCTACATTGCAAAGACATGCATCTGGAGTGTTTCTCCCCAGGCCTCTGCTGAAAATTGGCTTTGTTCCAAGTCAGACTTTCCTGGTAAACAAATGTTAAATAAATAAAATGTGAAAGCTTCCAAGTGGAATGCATATTACACTGAAAACATCAGAAGGCAGTGCAAGAAAAGTAGAAGAACTACCTTGTACAGAGCACTCAAGAAATGTATGGTTTACAGAAGTGCAGATAGGAATTGACAATATGTTTTTTTTTAGTTTGACTAAACAATATCCAGATAAACACTTATTCGTAACAAGGTGATATCACTAATATGATCTCATATGAATTCCCTAGACAGCCTTGAAACACAGAAATATTCTAAAAATAAAAGAGGAAAATGTATCATATTAGTTATGGTGTTATGCTGGCATTATTATACAGGTAAATTTCATTCAGGCAGATTCCTAAAAATTCAAGTGTCACAAGCAAGGAAAGGCAAGAGCAATTTGTAAATTGATCCGTAAGTCTTGTAGCAATGACAGAACCACTCAGACGGTTCATCAGCTAAATCCATTGCATATCAGTAAGCAGATGAGTGAAACTGAAATAAAATTCAGAGCTGGATTATAAAGCTCCTCTGTAGTCTGCAATCATTAGGTCAATCATCGAGTATAATGTCCCTTTCGGTATGTACCTGTCCAAATACTTGTCACAGCTGGAACAACCACAGTGCTTCCTCACTAAAAAAAATCAAGGGCTATAATCATGTAAACTATGCAGACCATCTCAAAACCTGGTCGCTCTTCCTTGTGTCATATGGACTACAACAAGGCAACCTCTGTTTTGTGTATAGAGCCTCAACAGATCCTATTCTATTAGCCCTATTACACATTTGTAAGTTCAATATTATCAGAAACTCCCACTAAGGGGACCTCACTCTACTTTTCAAGATTAACAGAACATGATGGAGGGATAGGTATGTATTACAGAGAATACCACTTCTGTGGAATTGGCTTCCTCTCCATGTACTTCTCCCCTATTCAAACATAACCTGGGCAAATTGACGGGTAACCATAAATTCACACTTGGTTTGGCTCCAGTGTCTCTCATGGACAGGGTAAATGTGTAAATAACCAACATATACTTGTGTGACCCAACTTTGGAGATTCATATTGCAAATTATAAGGGCTAATAATTACAATGGGAATGTAGGCCAGGCTTCTTAAAATCATCACAGATAAATAGCCTAGTAAGTACTTATGAACCTGTTAGCCTCTCCTTTTTATTGATTTTTAAGAACAATAACAGGAACAACTATACTTATCAAGGAAACAAAAACCACATTCATTTTACAAACCATAATCAACAGAGGTAAACAAACATTATTTAAATATGTACATGATTGTTCAATTGGTCCTTACAATGTACCATTCTATACCTGTGTTACAACACCTATCCAATAAAAAGTATTGTGTATCTAAATTATTAATTTCAACAACATATTATTACATTCCTCTTTCCAGCCCTTGTGTAAGACATGTATAGTTTTCACCCTGCAATACGAATTCCATATTTATTTTAAGAGCCATAAACCACTGATATAATAATACAGCATTTGTAGTTAAATAAAGGAGTTAATGCAGAGAAACTGCTGTGCTGGGCTGTGACCACACATTGACACCTGGGAATACTTAATAGGATATGACTTCAGAACCAAATCCCACTATATCTGGGAAGTGCTACATCTTTTGCAGCACATATGAGCACAATTGAGAACTATTTACATCTGTTCCAAATGATTGTATCATCTGGTCCTGTAAAAAAAAATATACATAAAGTATTGTTACCTCTGACACTTACATATTAGATACTGAACTAAAAGGACAACAGTAGTTGGTTGGGCACATACAGCTACAGATGACTGACCACTGCTGCAAACAACTGCAAAAGCATGGCCATAGTTGTGTGCACCTAAAAACACTTGTAGAGAGCCATATCACTTAAGAATGAGTTACCTCTTGATATGGACATATTGTCTATTACCTCTTCCACTACTTTTGTCAGCTGTAAGTTTGCACTAAAATTGTGTTAGTGGCATCCTAGCCAATTATTGTTCACTGTATTCAAGGAACCATTACATATTGCAGTTGCCTTTCCTGTGGTTTGTTGTTTGCTTTAGGAATTCTGTGCCTCAGTCCCATCATAGCTGTAGACTACTGATTGTCTTATCAGTGTACTAATCTTTTGTTGTGGCATCCAAACCAAACCACTTATGCTAAGCAGTTGTGGCACTTAGCCATGTTTGTAGTCACTGCTTCAGTTATTTGTTGCAACACATTTTAAAGACCTTATATATATATATATATATATGTGTGTGTGTGTGTGTGTGTGTGTGTGTGTGTGTGTGTGTGTGTGTGTGTGTGTGTGCTTATATACATAAAATTGTGCCTCTGCTGCTTTGACTCATTGTTAATCCTAGGGTTCTAGTATATAGACTGTTCATGTAAATTTACTTCATTAGCACTCATTCACTCATTAGTACTCACTATTTCACCAGGCAGTAAATAACATGAAGTCACAGTTTACCTTACTGTCTATTGCCAGCTTGATAGCAATAGGAATATTGAGACAAAGCAAGAATTTTCTTATGCTAACTAGCAACTGCTTGTGTCTTCCTATAGATGATTCTGTAAGTTTGAGATGCAAGTGTCTACTAACACTGGAGGCCAACTTCTGTTCAGAGACTGTAATCTCTCAGTCTTTTGTCAGTTTTGACACCTAACTCACATAACCATGATCACCATTGCCTATACAAACAAATTAGTCTTTTTATACTGAGAAACTTAAAAAGTCCTTGCCTAAACCACTCAGCATCATAGTAACAGGCAATAACATACACGTACTACAGAAAACAGAACTACAAAAAGAGTTTACTCAAATGGCAGGCCAAAGCCCTTAAGGCAGCAAGACTGGGACAATACATCTGTTAATGTCTTAGTCATAGGTGACTCCATAGTCAGACACACCAATGCACTATTCACCAGGTTGAACAAAGACAGAGTGATGATTAGCTGCCTTGTAGGTGCCATGATTCACAGCATCACCAGGGCTACCAAGTCCCCTTCACCCCAAGTACGCATATGACATGGTCATTATGCACGTGGAAGTGAATGACTTGAGACATACTTGCTTGAAACACATGAAGGGGAACACAATGGAGCTCTCAGAATATGTTTCTGAATTTGGTGTGAAACTTGTACTGAGTAGTATCCTACCATCATCATGAATGATGGCACAACACAAACAAAAGATAACTGACTTCAGTTATTGGCTTAGCTATTGGTGGCATTCTAAGGGAATCCAATATATATCAGCCTGGGAGGAGATGATCAACAACCCTGGCTGCTTTGCTAGGGTTGACCTGTACCTCCCTCCTTATGGCCCCTGTATATTGACAACAACTTTGTCCTCCCCCATACTGCCTTTATAGGCAAGGTCAGTCTCTTCAAAACGAAAACTATATAACAGTATCACTGCTCAATGCAAGAAGCCTAAACAAGAAGTTGCACTCTTTATAGGTGTTCCTAACTCTTGAAAATGTAGATATCTACATATTTACTGGAACATAGTTTCAGAACAGTGATGCCACCCCAACAGTGCAGGATTTCTGTGCCTACCACTCTTAAAAACTCAATGCAGAAAATGATGGTGTTATTGGAGGGGACATATTTGTATTTCTAACAAGCCATCTTGCATCCAGACACTTAATCCAAGGCAAAAACCTCAAACTCCTCCACGTCCTTTTCATGGTAGAAAGAACTCATAGCAAATTGAAGCCAACTACTGTACACCCTCCATGTCATCTGCTGCCCATGAGGTTTATCTAAACAAATTGATATCATTCCCTATAAAGTCTAACACTATTCTCCCCATTAACTGGGAAACCTACACTACCTCAAATAAATATGCACAAAGATACCTGAGCTTTATTAATGCTAGCTTCCTACAACAACTGGTTGTAGCCTAACTAGAATTTCAAAATATTGGACCTGGTTCTCACCAATATTGCCACCCTACGCTCAACAGCTATAGTTATCACATCACTAGTCAAATTTGAACACCATTTGGTAACACTTACTTTGAGGTTAAAACCCAACTTACTACAAAACCACTCTGTCTTTAGAGACTAATCTAAGGCAAACCTAATCCAGCTGTCTGACAATCTGATGAAATTTATGTGCCCTTCTCACCTCAATGATGCCACCATGCACTGCCATATTTGTGGATAATCCTATGCCCACCTCAAAGCATGCATCAAATCAACTTTCCTGATTATACATAAATACAATGCAATGCCAAATTCAGGAATACACTCCAGTGGTTGAACCCTAGTATAAATAAACTCACAATAACAGTAAGAAACTCATTGCCTATAAATGCAAACTTCATAACAAATCATCTAGAGATGAACTCAAAAAGATCAACAAAAGAACTCAGAAACAAAATTAAATTCTCCAAAAGTACAAGCTAAGAATTGCTGCCACTGATAATGTCAGGCAGAAAGCCTTCTTCTTCTCCAGCAGAAACTTTAGGGGTAATGCCCAACACTGCTCAGAGCTGATAACATAGCGACAACATTTACACATCCTCTGAGGACATAGCCAACATATTAGTGGACAAATTCAGCTCTAACTTTACTCCCTTATCTCTCACTAACTTTCCCCAGCTTATTAGCATCCTCTAAACCATCCATGTTAATCACCTCTGAGTGAGTCCTGAATGCTCTATCCACGGCCAAAAACAATAGCTCCATGAGTCTCGATAATGTGCCTGTCTGCCTTCTTGGCAGCACCAGGCACTGTCTGGTAGACTGAGTTCTAAGCCTATTCAACCTCTGCCTCTCAAATGGATTCCTGCCAGAGGAATGGAGGACTGTGGTAGTCATCCTGCTCCACAAGGCAGAGGGATCTAGGAAACTGTTGACCTATAAGCCTCACCAGCCTTATGTACAAATCAATGTAACACATCATTATGGAATGTATTAATGAAGATATAAGCAGTCTATAAACCCTGAACCAAAGCCAGTTTAGGTTTGTTAAAGAGAAATCCTGCCTCCTAAACCTTTGAGTATGTTGCTGTTGCATTAGGCATGGGAAAATTGTTTCACACTGCTTACCTGGACCTGGCTGTGGCCTTTGATAACATCTCACATTCTGTCATTGCTGGTAAGCTAATCAAGCTAAATATAAATCCCTAAGTTGCCCGCTAAATAGCAAACTGCCTAACTGACAGAAACTAAGATTTTAGTATAGAAGGCACACTGTATTCAAAAGGAGTAGTTACCAGCATTGTTCCCTAGGGTTCTATGGTCCTAGGATGACTTACCTTTGGTATTTACTTCTCTGATGTCAAGGAGGACATTAAGAGCCCATGTCTGACCAAGTCTGCAGATAACTGCAAACTTAAAATTGAAATTAACTCTCAGGCATAACTAACACACACCAATTAATGATGCCTGGACCATGGCCTAAAACTGAAAATTGAATGCCAAGAAATGTAGCAGAGTGTCCTTTGGAAAAACTGGGCACCCGTGCAACTACCACATAGGTGACACCTCTGAATGCTGACTCACTAATTAGAGACCTGGGTACTTTTATTGACAATGAACTACCCTTTGATTGCCATGTATCTATTGTTATTAGGAAATCCATGTACCTGACCAGATTAATCACCAGGGGTATAGCATCTAGATCAGAACTTGTTTTCATCCCACTCTACTCTTTTATCATTAGGCCCCTAATATAGAGTATGATGGCCTCTTTGATATGTACTTGCCTAGACTGAGTCTGCAGCACTTCCTTACTAAGATAATCAAGGGTATGTCTCCTTTGAGTTACACAGATCATCCTCTAGTGTTCTCTCTCTCTCTTACTATTTTCTATTTCCTACAGACTCTTGGGAGGTAGCCTCTGTTTTGCTTGCAGAGCCTTGAAAGGTCTAGTCCTATGTGATCTCCTGCACATTCACAAAACTAATAGCACCCTAAACACTCCTTCAAGAGATCTTAGCTTACACCAAAACATAAACAAGATTGGTTGACTATATAGATATTTATCTCAGAGAATCCCTCTTTATGTAATAGATTTCCTTTGGATATAAAACAACTTAGCTCCCTGATCCTCTTTAAGCCTAGCCCACTTCTATGATTGGGCAATTGTTAATACAACCTAGTTCTGACCTCTCAAGCCCTCATTCAAAGGAGTGCAGATGAGGTATAAATTAGTCATGTTAATGGGTACCTATGATTTGGGATATTGTGATCAGGCTACTGATACTCCTCTAGATCAACAGCCTAGTAGTGACATATGAATCTATAAGAACTATTCACACCTGTTCAGGGAAGTTCAGTCAAAGCATACCTGTCCTAAACTGTATCCTCAAACCCAGGTAACAAAATATTTCTTTCCAGTCATTTTGAAATACTGGCTTATAGTCTTTGCCCTTCAGTGGAAAGACAATTTTGTGAGCAAATTTTGCAAACTCCAGTTTTTGAGATGGACATGATTGCATCACTCTTGTCTTCCATTCCCCAGCCAAAATGATTTTTGTCATCACTGAAAATAACAACATTAACCCTAAGTTATCTAGCTTTCTGTTGTTGCTTTTTTTTTTTTTTTTTTTGACACACACATCAATAACTTGTCTACATATATTGATAAGAATCTCTCTTTGACCACCACATCTCTGTGGTTAGAAAAGCCTGTTACCTTGCACAGCTTATCCTTCATGTTATCTCCTCAAGGTCCACAGAAGTTATAGTCTGTCATTATTCAGCCCTTGTCAGCCCTATCACTGAATATAATGCACCGTCTGGCATGTACCCCCCAAACGACCTAAACCAGCTTGAAAAACCTCAACAACTCCCAGGACTCAGTACTCTTAGCTACTCTGATAAACTAAAAGCCCTGTCCTTCTACTCAGGGTCATACAGACCCCTAACAGATGGTTTCTGCTTAGCCTTCCATAATAGGAATGGCCAGCTCCCTTTGTACTCTTTGATATAAAAAGAACTTGTGATGAATCAAATACCTGTTCTAGAGACCTAAAACTATACTACCATATCAACATCACTAGATTAAATGACAGATACCTAACTCAACATATCATCCATTTCTGGAATAAGCTGCCCTGACTTATCAAGCAGAGTATTTCCCTAGCATCCTTTACAATTAGTCTGGATGACTGAATGGATAATCATAAATTTTCACTAGAGATTTAAGTAGAAAGTCTACTTAATGGGGAACATTGTTAGTCTCCCACCAGTGCTGGATATTGTGGTTCAACTTCTCAATGGTCTCCTTGGCAGTAAGCTTAGTAAGACACTGTTAACCTATAATAAACTTTAACATGAGCAGTCTTTGACCAACTGTATCTTTAGTCAATTTAAGATCTCTCTGAAAATCTAGCACAGTTCAATACATCTTTGCAGTGTATGGTGAACTTACACTCTGCTTTCTTTCTTCAGTTCTTGTTTTCCAGCTCCTCCTTGATGCCATCCTCCATGATTTTCTATTACATACCCCTTTGCTCTTGTATTACATAGTATGTTCAGCCTTCTTCACTTAAATTATTTTGCTTAATATTTCATGCAATCCTAACATTTTCCACTTGTAACTTATATTATTGTAGTGCATGGAGCCCAATATTCTGAAAAAGACAAATCAGTTAAGCACATCTATAGCACAAGACCCGATTTTAACAGATGTTAAGCATCCCAAAACTAATCTTCAAACAACAGAAGCAGAATAAAATGCAAATTTGTTTGTCATTAATGTGTCCTTGACTTTTTCTAACATAACAGAATCTGTTTCACTATCTTCCTGACAATGCTCACTGAGTGCTTTATGGCTTTGAATGCTGCCAAAATACTTTGCAATTTTTTTCTTCTGTAACTAGTAGTACATGGAGAAGATAAAACTGTATATTTATAATCTAACAAATTCATATTGCTGTTTTTATTCTGCCTTACTGACTGTACCAGTCCTATTTATTTCTTCAGTTCTTTTGCCATGCAGTTTGCCTAATCTATTCTGCTCAGTCTGTATCGTACTTTGACCTGCTTCATAATCAGAATTACCTATATGCAGCAATGTATTTTGTTTTACCCATCCATTTCACCGACACCCTCCTTCTCTTTTTCTCTTTGTCTAGGTTTTATATTTTTATAACTTTAAATTTACCCATTAATTAAGCTTTTCCTGCGTACTTTTGCTAAACTTCCCCGGCTTTTCTCCTTACATCTCCTTATCTAAGATCATGCTTTTTCACTGTTTATACTACTCCTTGCCTTTTTTTTCATATATCGTGGCTTCCTGTTTAAGAATGCATATTTCATGCAAACATTGCTGTTAATTATAGTTTATGTAAATAACTCTGTCAGTGCTGATTTGTTAACTTATTGGTTTGATATACTCACTGAGTATTATTCCAATGTGTTAAGTGCTATTCACATTTGCTTGCAGTTTTTTATTATGAGACTACTGGAGTTTTTTTCCTGCCATCTGCACAGAGAATGGGTCTTGCCCAACCTGATTTTCCCAGTTAACTAACAAAACATTAACAAACTACTATGCAAGCAACCAACCAAACAACCAAACATACATGTTCTGAACTGCATTTTCTATTATTCAGATTTGCTTTTCTAAGTATATTCTTGGTATGATCTCTAGAACAGTCCATTGTTCGTCATTTGTCCCTTGCCAATTGCCAATGATGCCTATAATGTTAACTTTTGTTCTGTATTCTAGGAACAGAACATCAGCTTACACTCTCAGGTAGAAAGTACCATCTATTGAATTACATCAAGAGAGACAGAGACAAGCACTAAAGGTAGCAAATAAGGATAGAATCACCGAAGATAAGAAATCATCATCAAAGATAAGGAGACAGAGACTGTGCACAGTAATAACAGTCCACAGTCACACCGTAAATAAGATGAAACAAAATGACCCATGTGTTTCTCCCAAATGTTACTAGTCAATATCACCCTAGTGTGAACAGACAAGATTATGTATGACACTTGCTGTGTGTGTGAGTTATATAAATTTTATATGTTCAGTAGTGCATAACAGTTTTATGTTTCTGTGACCCAAGGACAAACTAACAGTAGGATTCACAGAAAAAAAGTACATTGAAGGCATAGCCATGGCTAAGCAAAACCTTAAATCACTGAATCTGGTTCAAAAACTAAAAAGAAAGAAAGAAAGAAAAAGCTTGTTAGACACTAGTGTTAAGCAAATTGTATCTCATTCTGTGTTATTTTGCTCAATGATTCCCACCGAGAGATACAACATAAATTGAAAGTAATGTTTAGGCAGTGCTGCAATCTGATGTTTTCATACCCAGTACAGATTTTTAGTATGACATACATGGAGAATACACTGATTCCACTCCTATAACTCTATGGCAACTCCCATACTGCAGATTCATATTATTTATCATCTTTATTGTATTTATTTATGAGCAGACTAGCAAATTAGCAGACTAGCAAAATTAATAACATAGCCGGTGATTCTCTCTTTGCAAACTCTGTAAGTAGATCCTGGAACTCTCTTCCAGCTGATATTAACTTACTTTCCACCTTAGGTCAATTTAAAACTAGACTCAAACAACATTTGTCACTTAACTGGCTATGTCAATGTATCAAGCCTGGCTAACTCTTTCTAGAATGTGTAAAAATCTGTTAACCAGTTTACTGTGTAATTTAATTTAATCCTGACTTGTGCTCAGGATTAACTTTAACCTGTGGAACTTGTTTAACTTGCTTACTTATGTAATCTCTGTAAATAGTCTGTTTGTAATATGTAATGCTGGTATTATGTAATGCTGTATTTGCTTACCCTTGGAGCTTTTCTCCCAGGGCCTCCGCTGAAAATGGACATGCATCCAGTCGGACTATCCCGGTCAACAAATGTAAAATAAAATAAAATAAAATAAAAATGTATTTATTGACATTTGGTTACCAGGAAAGTCTGACTGGGTAGGAACCCATTTTCAGTGGAGGACATGGAAGAAAAGCTCCAAAGTATTACAAAACATTTTAAGAATAATAGTTTTACAACCCCTAAAAATAATACAAAAAATAACTACAGTTTAAATAATTATGCAAATTAAACATAATATGAAAACATTGGTTAATAATAGATACGAGTTATATGACAATGAGGAATAATGTGTGAGTTCTTCCAGAGTTAATTATTTATTTAATTTTGTTTTATCTCTGTAGGTCTATAAAAGTCCCAACAGTTATCTTACCAGTACTTAGGGGCTTAGCAATAAAATATGGTAGTTAACAATGCATAGAATTTGACATGGACAGTCCTCCCCCCACTATTTCCATTTTATCAAGCTAGATCCCTGACTTTTTTAAATTTAAAAGAAGGACTTTCCTTTGGCATTGAAAAGAAAGGCACACAGAGCTCTTGGGAAACCTGCCACTAACTCAAACTCTCCTCCTAGGTCAATAATTATCAAATTTCTTCCATACTTGGACAAGGAACTGATTTTAAGATCTGCTTGGAGGAAGGCACCTCTAAAATATAAACAGAGCCTGATAAGATTTGATAACGACTATTCATCTAGAATAATGGAACAAATGAAAAAAGTGTGGCCAATGATAAAGTTTCTGAAACAAAATAACATCAAGGCGCAACTTGCATATCCAGCTAAGATAGGAATACTGTATGCCAACGAGATGAAGACTTTTATTGACTTAGGGGAAGCCTCTTCATTTATTAAAACTAATAATGTGATTACTTTACCAGAAGATATGGATTGGATGTCACCTTCTCTCAAGAGAACAAAAGAAACAAATGTCTGGACAGATGTCAAAAAGAAGAAGCAAAAGACTGATGCTGTTACAGCCAAATCACTCAAAGCATCTACTATGATATGAATTGTTTTAACATTACTTTAAAGGACCAGTTTTACTGTTTGGAATTTTAAAACAAAGGTAACTAACTACTGGAATCTTTATCTATATTTTTTGAAAATAGACGACACATGAGAGTTTTCTCATTACCTCAGGTATGTAAAACAGGGTACTTTTCTTTCACAGAAGGAGGGTTATATAGCACATAAAATATTTATACTGTAAATCAACATACATAGTATATGTGTATTTTCTCTTAATTTTCTCTTTTCTTTCTCTCTTCTCTCTTTTCTCATTATTTATTTTAACTGCATCTTGTCTCCCTTTCTAAATTCTCTCCTATTTACTATACTAATATAGTCTGTATATATTTAATATCTCACTATCTATACATAGATAAATAATAGTCTAAAATAATCTAGTTTTAAGGTAGACTAATTGGAATAGTGAACTTAATTAATTATTACAATATTTATTAGATTAATGATGTTCACTGTTATGCTTATTGAGATTGGGGACATGTTCGTGATTAACTCTGAAATGTTCCATTCATGTACATATGTCCTTTGAATTATTTCCTTTTAGTATTAACAAATACATAAAAAAGGAGGGAAAAATGTACTGTTGGTTAAAAGAAGTGAAGCTTTCTTCACATTCTATTTGCGTTGCCATAGCAACAGTAAACGACTGCTGCAGTTTCTAAGGACACTGTGAATCTGTGAAGTACATTTAGCCTCACAGATAACATAATAATAAGAAAAAGTAATGTTGTTTAGTTATTAAAATGAAAAACAACCTAAACAAGGTAAAATAAATACATAATAGGATTATTTGTAAATATTTTATGATTTATCCTCACAGGATTACATATTCCTGGAAACACAACCAAAATGTTCCCAAACTACATGTGCACTGAAATGTAGCTGCTTGATATTGTTCACTTTAACGTGTTGATTTCACAAGCTGTCTGCACTGTAAAAGTTACATTTTATATGTTACTCAAAATTGTCAGTCTCTAGAGCATATGAAAAGATACATATTACTTTTTGCAACATGTTATCTTTGCAGTTACCTCACACTCTGTACAAACTCACTTGGTAACTGATAGCTATTCATTTAAAATATCAGTTTAAATATTAAATGTGCCCTTGAAATGCTATTGACATTTTGACAAAATATAATCTGAACTGTAAAATGAATTACTTGAAAGAAGTGAAGTAATGCATAGATTTCAAAGACAGTTCTTGACACTACAGTAAAAGTAAAAATATATATTCACAAGGAAGTATTGAAATGTTTTAGTCTTCCAGTTAAAATAGCTTACTGTCAACATTTTGCGATATCAGAAACTTTGAAGAGCTAGGAAATTATTATTCTTTGCCTTTATAATGATTATTAGACAGATGTTAGACTCTGCTTAGTTTAATGAATTGTGACATATGTTTATGAGGAAAAGTGGACTCAATTACTCACATTGGACTACACATTCCTGGAAACCCAACTGAAATGTCCCCAAATTACTTGTGAATTTAAATGAAACTGCCTGGTTAATAAGCATAACTTACTTTAACAACCTGAATCCATAAGCTATCTGCTCTATATATGCTACATCATATATGTCACTTGCATATGACAGTCTCTAAAGCACACGAAAAAATACATATTGTTTTTGCAACATGCTATATTTGCACTAACCATACATTCTAAACTAATTCAATTGGCAACTGACAAGTTATTTATTTGAAACATCAGTCTAAATATTAATTTTGCCCCTGAAATATTGTTGCCGTTTTGACAAAACAAAACCTGAATTGAAAAAGGAATAATTTGAAGAAGTGAAGTATTGCACAGCTTTCAAAGACAGCTATTGACACTGCAATATAAGTAGAAATGTATACATGCAAGGAAACATTGAAATGCTTTATACATTTAGTTAAAATAGCTTATTGTTAACTTTTTGCTTTATCAGAAAATTTAAAGAGCTAGAAAATTATTTCTAATTTGTCTTTATAATGTTTACTAAAGTGATGTTAGTCACTGACTTGTTTAATGGATTCCGAGTCATGTACAAGATGGACTACTGAATGTTATTTCTGTTTACCTATGTTTGCTGAATTTCTTTTATTAGAAATGATTTAAAACAGGGGAAAGGAAGGGAAGGGAAATCTCTGTTTTTGGTCAAGGGAGGAGAGTATTAAGAGTATTGTAACTGCCCCAAGAACTCTCTAAGATGCTCTAAATACTATTTGATTAATACTTACCTAAGGTAAGTCTTGATTACCAAATAGGTACCTTCACATTCATTCTAGACCTGATGTGATTACCCATTCTGGAAGCAGGAGGTGCCCTATGCAGCATGGGAATTGTCAGGGTGATCATAGTTCATTCCTAGACTCTGCTTTGTAAATCTATAAAAATGTAAAAGCACTGCACACTAGAATGTAGGGCACCTATACTCTGAGTCAGGATACCACTGATAAGTCATGTCTTTTCAT
Organism: Protopterus annectens; assembly: GCF_019279795.1. Lineage (NCBI taxonomy): Eukaryota > Metazoa > Chordata > Ceratodontiformes > Protopteridae > Protopterus > Protopterus annectens. The sequence continues at coordinate 384,002,203 of NC_056729.1, forward strand.
AAGTATAAGTTGAAGTTGGTGAGCTGAAGAGTGGGAAAGAAAAGGAAGACAGTACACCTGCAATAAATTCATATGTCATTGGTAATCACTCATTGTCTCCTGTAGAGTCCTTTTAGTCAAATTATTTTAGTAATAATCTATTTGTTGTTTGGCTTATTTAGTGTATGCTCCCCTGTTGCACTTAATTTATCCAAAATGACATATCTGACATGTTTGGGATCTCTTAAGAGTAACTAAATATTGGATATTTTCTAAGTCAACATAATAATTGTTTACACTACTAACATTCCATCCTGATATATAAAATACTATAGAGCAATAATATAGAATTTCATATCTTTTTTAAAGAAAATTCTCCATATAATAATTTAAAATATGGAGCTCAGTTGATATTGTTGGTTAAAGGTATGAATGATAACCCAATATATCTATCTTTATCTATTGGATTAGGAAGGACTTTCATTCCATGTTTAATGGAAAATTCATATTTACTTGTATTTGATACTTTAGAATTAATGTTTTATAGAAGTACTTTTTAAAGCCTGACCAGAGTGTTACCCTACTTATAATTAAAGAAGAAAGAACGTTAAATTACACTCCCAAGTTTACACACATAAAAATAACATCCAATGTTATCTGAGAATATGGTATAACTACTATAATCAAAATAAAAAAAAAGAAACAAAAAGTTTCTTCCAACAATAACTTGAAAAGGATTTAACATTCTTATCATTAAATGCTAATGGTTTAAATAATACAAATAAAAGATCAAACTTACTAAAATATTTAAATCTAAATAAGGCACAAGTAGTATTTCTCCAGGAAACACATTTTAAGACTAATGATAGCTTTATTTGGAACCCTAAGGGCTATACAGTCTTAGCTCAATCCTCCTATAGAACAAAGACAAAAGGATTATCAATTCTCTAGAAGAAAAATATAATCACTCCAAAAGTTATTTATAAATATGAAGACAAAGAAGGTCTACTAGCATTTGTTATAATTAAATTTAATAACAGAATATGGACCTTAGCTAATCTATATTGGTTCCCAGGATTTGGGGCAGGAACAGTTAAAAAAAACCCTAGATTTTATTTCCAATTATAAAGGAAATCTTATACTGGGAGGAGACTTTAATTGTACCTTAGAAACTTCTGAAACCACCAAGAAGTCTTTTTGCATAGCAACTATTTCAAAATCCTTAAAAATGGATTGATTCATTTCATTTCATTGGCACTTTTAAAGTAAAAGATGATAAATCTTTATTATTTTCCCATAAAGACCATACATTTGGAACATAAACCAGAATAGACAAATTATTCATAGTTCAAGATTTGCAAACAAAAATCCTCAACTTCTCAATAGTTCCATGCCCCTTCTCAGATCTTGACTCTGTGATAATGGAGCTCCAAACAGAGTTTAAACCTTTAATCCTCTCAACTAGAATTCCATCATATATCACAGAAATTAAAGAATTCATACCCTGGATGTTGTCAGAACTACAATTATTTCTTGAAATTAATAATACAACAAAAATCAGTAGAGTCATGGTTTGGGACTCATTAAAAGCATATTTATTTGTTAAGACCCCTAGCTGGTACAAAAACAAAGTTAGAGAGTGGGAATCTGAATCATTATACTTGCAAACCAGACTCTTGACAGCAAAATCTAAAAAAAAAATCAGAATTGTCCAGAAGTCAAAAAAGAAATAGAGGAATTAAATAAAAAATATAATGAAATTCTAACACACAAAACTTGTCTAGCCTTGGAAAAATGAAAAATAAACTTATTAGCCACCTCCCTCAGATATCTACATAACTTATCTACAAGAATTAAAATGCAATCTAAAGCAAATAACATTAGTAGTATATATCATGAAAAGAAAGGGGAAAAAAGTATCAGATATAGGAGACATCCTTGAAGCATTTTGGTTCCATTATATGGAACACCTCAAAAAAGAAGATTTAGATACAAACCAAATAAACTTAGATATAAACCATATCAATATAAAAAAAAATTCACGAAAACTTAAAACTAGACCTACAAAAACCTATATCCTATAAAGAAATTGTTGACAAGATAAAAGAAAGTAAATCTAACAAAGCTCCAGGGATAGATGGTATAATTACAGAAATTTACAAACTCTTCCCTTCAACAGTAATCTCCCTTTTTCATAAAACTTTGCTAGAAGTCTAGTCAGAAGCAAAAATACCACCCTCATGGAAATATTCTCTCATAACACCAATTCTAAAAGATAATAAACCATCAGACCTTTGCACCTCATACAGACCTATATCATTACTGAATAATGATTACAAAATATCCATGTCAATAATAGCTAACAGAATGAAAATCCCACTTTCAAAGACAATTAATAATGATCAAACTGGATTTTTATATAACAGGCACACACGTGATGATATTAAAATGATACTTACTCTTTTAGATTATGTGAATAAAAAAGATAGAGAAACACTTGTAATCAGATTAGACATAGAAAAAGCCTTTGATTCCCTCAACTGGGAATATCTATTTAAAACTTTAGCATTATTTGAATTTCCTCCTCCCTTCATCTTATTACTAAAAAATATATATTAATAACTTAGCCTACATTAAATTAGGTCCTTTCACCTCAGAATCTATCCATATAACATAAGGTACTAAACAAGGATGCCCCCTTTCTCCTATTTTATTTGCTTTGGCTATAGAAATACTTGCAGAAATAATATACAATAATCCAAGAATAAAAGGAATAGATGTCTATGACCAGTACATATCTAAAATAATGCTTTTTGCTAATGATATTTTATTAACCCTATCAAACTCCAGAGAGTCATTATGAGAGCTAGAAGAAGTAATGGAGAAATTTTATAAGATTTCAGGTCTACACTTTAATAGATCAAAATCACAATTTCTATTTTTAAGTAAGAAAAAAGAACTACAAGTTACAGATAAATCCATCACAGGAAAACAAGAACTTATGCTAAATTATTTAGGAATAGTGTTATGCAAAAATATAAACAAAACAATATTAATAAATTATAAAACATTATTGAAGCAATAAAAATATATATAGAAAAGTGGAACAAAATTATATTAACTTTTGAAGACAGGTTGCAATTAATAAAAATGGTCTTATTGCCAAAAATACTATATGTAGCATTAGCAATACAGTTAATTCCTGAAAGATGCATTCTTAAAGAAATAAACTCATGTTTAATAAAATTTTTATGGTATCCCAAAAAGAATAGAGTTGCTCTAACTCATCACATTAGACCCTGGAAACAAGGATGATTGAACTTTCCAGAAATAGAAACATATATAAAATCATCTGTGCTTAAAACTACAATAGACTGGATAAACCCAAATTATTTTGCCAACTGGAAATAATTAACAATGGCTATATTAACAAATGAATTTAATCTGTTAAAAAAAATTAATAGTAGACAAATCAAACAAACCCTGGTACATACTATGCATAAGAATACAATATACTATAACAAAACCTTCTAAAACAACACTGATTAATCATTACATCAATTTCTTTAGGAAACTTATCAATGCAAACATAGATCTAAAACTTTGGTTTGACCTTTTAACCTCATTTACCATCACTAAGAACTTTCCTCACAAAATATATAAGGAAACAATAACCTCCTGGGAACAAAATGGATTCTTATGCTGGTTCCAATGTGTAAATAAATTAAATGTTTTAAATATACATATGAGAAAAACTGCTTACAATATTCCAACACAGGACTGGTTAACCTTACAAAGCATTTTAATGTACACTCAAGATTTATACAGATTAATTAATAATTCCTCATTTAACAATATTTCAAATCTAATAAGTTTTCTGCATGAATTTATATATAATAGTTATGAAAAGAAAAATTCCATTTCAAATCTATATAAAGAGTTAATAACATATAAAACAATTCCCAAACCATCATACTGGCAGTTCTTAACAAAAGGTCAGTCATTGCAGTTAACAGAAGAAATTAAAACTAACATCTTACTATCAGTTAATTACACCTCTAACACACAGTACTGGAAAATATTTAATTGGAAATACTTAGAGCATTTTTAACACCAGATAGAATTAAAAAGATCAGTACTACTACAAATGTTTTTTGCTGGAGTTGTGAAAAGTCATTAAAGCAGACTGGATTCATATTTTTTTATGAATGTAATAACATTAAATCATACTGGGATGGAATCAATCATTTTTACAAGTGTTATTTAATGAATCCTTTACCTTAACTAAAGTATTGATAATTCTAAATGTAAATAAAGGTCCCTACCTAAATAAGGCAAATATGTATTTGTTATGGACAATACTTGCTATATCTAGGAAATGCGTAACCAGAAGGTGGAATTCAAATATACCCCCAACCTTGGAAGAATTCTACACTTTACTGAAGACAACTGCATTGATGGAAATAAAAATCAAAGAACTACTAATCTATCCCAGGCCATTGGTAAATAATCTTTGGAAGAAAGTTAGATCTTTGTTGGACACTCTGCAATAATCAGTAGTGTATCTCTGATAACTGATCTGTTAATTCTATATTTAATAACATACAGTAGATATAATTGAAAGTCAGGCTATTGTAAATATTGTATATAGTTGTTTAAAATGATATTTAAAAATATTATGTAAATGTTATTTTAATTGAAAATAAAAAAAAAATATTTGAGGAAAAAAAAGTAGGTAAATGAAGGCTTATGAAATCCAGCCCTGTAGTTGCTACTTAATTTACCTTAACTGTAATCTTTTGTACGAGCTGCAATTAATATTATTAAACACATGGACTAGTAAGTTGTCAAACTGTCATCTCTCATCTACAGTATCACTTAATAGGAGCTATCTTTTAAGACCATTAGTCTATATTCCTTCCAGTTTGTCTGATACCTTCAAAATCAAAATCTACTCTGTGATGAAAAGCAGTAAGTTAGGAACTATTCCAAGGCAAATTACCTTTGAAAGACCATATAGAGGCTGCTGTACCTACCAGAGGTAAGCCCATGCCTAGCCCTAGAAGTAAACCACCCTGGTATGCATCCCAAATTTAACAGGATATACAAGGAAAGGAAAAATTATGTCACAAAATCAAGAAGGGTAACTCCCATAAAGATAGAAACTCTCTTACTAAAGTTAATAGGCAACTAAGAGGGCTAATTAGGTCAAGCAAAGCCAACTTTGAGGTTTAGATAGCCTCCCAGGTGAAAGATAACCATAAGGCCTTCTACAGCTATGTCAGAAACCTCAAGAGCAGCACACAGCAATGTGATGAACAAATGGTTAATGGTGCCACATACACTGAGCCTGGCAATATAGCAAACCTGTTAGTGGATAAATTCAGTTCCAGCATTACCACTCTCTCACCCCCAACCATCCCCTCAAAAATACCCTCAAACCTAACCCCTCCAGCTATAACTAGGTAGCATGTAAAGCATTTCTCTCGTGATTCGGGAAAACGACCCCTTGGGTTTGATAAATTATATAATCTGCAGTAGCATATCAAAGATCAAAGCATGGAGTAAATGCAGTAACGTAAAAGTGGTGCAGAAACTTTACTGGCTATGTTATAACAAACACAGTCCACAGTGTAATGTAATATCCAACCTCAACAGCCATCATTTAGTTGTAAAAAATGTATCCTACGAAACTCAAAAATCAGGAATCCCAGCCAAATGTCACATGGTTGGGTTCACTTCCATATTTTTGAAAAGTGGTTGGTATGTGTTTATTGGTAACCAGATTTGAATGTCTCTACCTATACTCCTGCTTGACACACATAGCTGGCTTTAGGCACCAGTGAACCCTGCAGTCGCTGGGGGCCCCCAACCACAGCAAGTTATTTTATCTTGATATTTTGTAACGTCTGTCAAACCAACAAAAGCTAATACAACAATTTTATATACTTAATAAACCATCTTGGTAATAACTCTTATATCTTGTATAAAATTCAAATACATCTCTGGTTATATTAACACTGTTTTGTCAAGTAACAGGCTTCACAATTCCATTAAATATTTCACCACTAACATAGTGTCCCTAACTTAGTTAAACCCTACTGGTGGACGTTCTTTCCACTAACAGGACAATCAGTAAAACTTCACTTTATTTGTGCAGGCATGTCCAAAGGGCAGTTTCAGGTGTACTCTCCAGTCCAGCTGGTGAATCTGGGCATTTTGAGGCAATGCCACAATTGCCTCAAGTACACAGACAACCCTCTCCTCCTTCCAACAAACACAAATGTATGCGAGAGATGCAACTTTACAGCCAGACTGGAGGCCTAGCTCTCTCAACCCAAGACTGGAACAGTCAATCATGAGGAGAAGGGAAACACTTGCACCACACTACCAGTCTCACATAGACCAATCATATCAGCACTGGCCAATAACACACATAAATACACAAAAACATACTTGGAGGCTCTAAATACAAATCTGCCTAAGCAGCAGAGACCTCCAAAGCAGACATCCAAACAACCCCCACCCCCCAACAACAACCACAAATCACATACTTCACAAAGTCAGTGTGCCACGCAATCACAACCCTTAAGGCTAAACAACACACCCAATACATTAGTAATAGGAGAATCTATTGTCAGGCACACTGATGTCCCTCTCACTAGACTGAACAAGGAGAAGGTTACTGTAAGCTGCCTGTCGGGTGCCAGGATCCACCACATAACATAAGCACTCAGGTCACTCCATAACAGGTACAAATATGACTCTGTCATTGTCCATGTTGGTGTGAATGACCTGAGATGTACCTCCCTGGACTACATGAAAAGAGACATAGAGGAGCTCTCTGATCATGTAGCCCAGGCCAGTATGACCCTGACCCTGAGTAGCATCTTGTCCTCACCTAGAATGATGCCACAGTATAAAGACAAAATGATTGATTTTAACAACTGGCTTAGCTTTTTATGTCATTCAAAGGGGATCCAATGTTTGTCAGCCTGGGATGACATGCTCGACAAGCCACATTGCTTCGCAAGAGACGGTTTGCACCTGTCACCCTTGGGCTTTCGAATGCTGGCCGATGCTCTTGCCACCCCCATAGTGCCTTTTTAGGCAAGGCTCAAAAGACAAACCCACCTCTGTAAACAACACAAGCAGCAATCAACTGAGGGTAATGCTACTCAATGCCAGAAGTCTAAACCTCAAAATGCACGCACTCAAGGCACTCCTCAGCAAGGAGGGAATCGATTTATGTGCAGTAACAGAAACCTGGTTCAAGACTCCAGAGAGCACCCCAGCACTACCAGGCTATAACTCATACCATACCTTTTGGCCCCAGAACCCAGACCGAAATACAAAAGGCAGTGGTGTATCCATTTTCATCAAGGATTCCCACACCTCCAGGCTTGTAGCACAGCACGAGGCCTCGGAGACCGTCCATGTGCAACTAACAGTGGGCAAGACTGCCTTTCAGTTTGTAGCCTGCTACAGATCACCCACCCTGTCTCAAGACCCCTACTCAGCATTCCTGAGAACACTGGAAAATATGAAGATCCTACCCAACACCATGATATTGGATGATTTCAACTACCCAAACATAGACTGGGAAATCTACTCAAGTACAAACTCCTTTGCCCAACGCTTTCAAGAGTTTATAAACTCAAATGCCCTGGAACAACTGGTTACTACTCCCATGAGAGGTGACAACATATTGGACTTGATCACCACCAATATGGGTGACCAATGTTCCACACCAGAGGTACACCCATTGCTGGTAAGATCAGATCATAAACTAATCACACTAGACATCCACATCCTGACCCCACCCCCAGTCAAGGAAACAGCTGTAAAAAACTTTTCAAAAGCAAACTTCACACTTCTCAAGACCGAGGTGGAAAGTTTCAAAGCCCCACTGCTAAAGGATAATGCTGCCCAAACCGCAGAATCCTTCACAAATGCATTCTATGTGCACCTACAGGAATGCATGGATCGAGCCATCCCAAGTAAAACAAAGACTCACTCCTCCAAAATGAGGAAACCAGTCTGGTGGACCCCGGCCATAAATAAGCTCTACAACAGAAGGAGGAAACTACTACATGATAGAGCAAAAATCCCAAAAAGGGAAAGCATCCCTAATCAGTACCAGCAAGAAACTACGATCCCACATAAAATCATCCAAGGCCAACTTCGAAAGAAATATTGCCAAAGACACTAAAGATAATCACAAAGCCTTCTTTAGCTATGTCAAGAATCTAAGTGGCAGCTCTCAGATCTGCTCTGAGCTAGTGCAAAATGGCAAAAAATATACTGAACCAACAGACATTGCCAACATCCTGGCTGACAGGTTCAGTGCAAACTTTACCCCCCCCCTCACCCCTTAAAGGGCCCATGTCCATTCCAAAAGATTGTAGAGCCCCAGACATCACAGACACTCAGGTGAAAACAGCCCTTTCCAAAGCCAAGAACACAGCATCAATGGGACCAGATGGCATCCCAGGCTGCGTCCTACACAAGCTCCAAAATGAACTAACCCCTCACCTAAACTCATTGTTCAAGCTCAGCCTTACCACAGGCTATGTACCCAGAGAATGGCGTACAGCAACAGTTATCCCACTCCACAAAGGTGGTGCAACAATGGATCCCGGAAACTATCACCCTATAAGCCCGACTAGCTTGGTCTGCAAAGCCATGGAGCACATCATCATGGAACTCATTAACAAAGACATTGGGAACCTCCAGACACTGGACCCTACTGAATTCGGTTTTGTTAAAGGCAGGTCATGCCTCCTAAACCTGGTTGATTTCTTTGAAACAGTTACCAAGGCCATAGATGAGGGAAAGGTAGTCCACACAGCCTGCCTGGACCTTGCAAAGGCTTTCGGCACCATTCTCCACTCTGGTATTATAGAAAATCTCACCAGCTTGAACATTAATCCCTATGTCACGAGATGGGTTGCAAACTGGCTCATGGATATATGGGTAAACTTTCTGCTTCCCATCCACTCATCAAGGTTTCTCTTGAAGAGTGATAATGAGGAGCTCTGCCTAATGTAGATTGGAATCTTGTTCCAGAGCATGAGAAGTCTCTGGGACAGGAATCTATCCCTCCAGCACATCCTATTTATTGTTGTGGTGAGGTTTAGATCCCTAGACCGTGTGGCTCAAGGGGATAAGGTTTTCTTTTGGTGGAGCATGTCCATCAATTCTGGTTTGGACATGGCCTTGCATGTCAGGCAGAGATCACCTCTGAGTAGGCGGCATGCAACCGAATACAGCTGGAGTTTCTTCAGTCAAGCTGCATAGGGTATCTGTCTGAGACCAGTGTTCCTCTTGGTGAGGTACTTCTGTGGTCTTTCCAGCTGTTGCAGGTGTCTTGTAAGGTACATCCCAAATGGGGTGTTGTACTTTATGATGGGTCTGATGAGTGATGAGTGGAGGGGCATAATGACCTCTTTTGATCTGGATGCGAACCCTTTTGTGATTAGGTGGGCCACACAGAAGGATTTTCTAACCACGTTGGCAATATGATTATCAAAGGAGAGATTACTATCGACTTGGGTCCCCAGATCCCTTATTACATTTTCCATATTTAGGGGACTACCACCTATGTGGTAGTTTGTGGGTACTTTGTTTTTTCCAAAGGGGATGACTATGCACTTTTTGACATTTAGCTTGAGGCCATGATTTTGACACCAGGTATCCGTTTCAGTGAGACCCTTTTGGAGGATGTCTGTGTCAGCCAGAGAGTCAGTTGTAGCCTCTAGTTTGCAGTCGTCTGCGAACTTGGTCGGCCATAGTCCTCTTGTGCTTGCCTGTACCTCTGAGAAGTATATGCCGAACAGGAGGGGTCCTAGGACTGAGCCCTGGGGAATGCCACTTGTAACTTGTTTTTCCTTATTATCCCTACTACTCAGCTGCATTTTCCATTATCAAGCAGTCATTATGAAGAAATTGTATTTTGTTATAAGTAAGACATGAACTATACGTGCTGTTCAGCATCTCAGATTTTTAGGTAATGAAATGCAAAGGAAGTACATCTGCTGCAAGTTTTAAGTTTTATTTTAAAGCTGCTGTTTATGTTTTGTGTGAACCTGAAATAATGATTGTTTTAAATATTACTTTGATGTTTTCCAAGTAATAAAACACTGAATGTTCTTGCTCATACAAAGAAATATGTAGATTAGAACAGGATATGTTTGGCTAATGTGTAGTAAAGAATGAAAAGGACCTTCTTATGTTACTTTTCAGATCCCACAACATCGCAGGCTGAAATTGATTGCATAAAAAACTTTTGTAATAATGATCCACGAGTAAATTGTGATTTTAACTTTTAAAGTGATGAGTTTTCATGTGTGAAAGTTATGTTTTTACAGCCATTTCTAATCTGTCACATGCTAGTTGTGGCATCTTTTTATTAAATGGAATAAAATGCAACATGCTTCCTTGTATTTGGCAAACATTTCTTCACCCATTCGTGCCCTCTGGATGCCAAAATCAACTGGAATTCAGTTTAGTACTGAATAATGCTGCAACTCTGGAACCTAGCCAAAGCTTAGTATGTTCTTGGGCCTCAGTTTTCCTGACTTAGCAAATTATTTCCACAAGATTTCTTGCCACGGAGTGCCTGGAAAACAATAAGGCCTGTCACAGAGTTTCCTTGCTGGAGCACACAGCTCGGTATGTGGTTATTTGCTGTCAAGTCTGCAAACCGGCTCAGTAAACTAACTGAACATGCACTATGACTATCTAGTGTAACAGAATGTTAGACTTTGTACAGACGTGTTGCTTATCAAAGCTGCAACTGAAAGCTTTTTAAATGTAACATTTTTATGTAATATACAATACTCTGCTTTTAATGTGCATGTCTGCATGTAAAAAGTCTCACATTTGATTTTTCCAATAATCAATTATATTCATCGAAGCTGGTTAAAGCACTTGAATTTTCTTATACTGTTAACAGTATGAAATAAACAGCCAGCCATGATGTCATGGTTTTAGCCTGTAATCTACAAGGGCATGAGGATTTATTGGTAGGGTACTGAACTGAAGTACAGGAAATCTGGATTTAATATCAATATCCCAGAATAGCTGTATTGTGGCAATATGTATTTCTGCTCAGCCTCGTGCATTATCGGCATCTCTACCCACTGAACTCAGTAGCAGAAGTCCCTCACCCCTCTCAAAATTATATATTGCATCTTAGACTCATCTGAGATATATTAAATACATTGTAATAAATAAAGTCAGACTCAATAAAATAATTTTAATGTATTCATATTTATTGATTGCTTAGCAAACAATTGTGCATTATTTCACAGAAAGGTGTTTGCTGTGCTGAAATAATGCAAATTATGTCTTACACAGTAGATATACCTAAATAAATCTCTTAAAATACTTTTGTGATCAAATTAACAATGTTACACCCTGGTATAGACACAGAACCATACAGAGACACTTTCGCTAAAGTTTCAGCTTTTCACACAATTAGTAAGGGACATGCAGGCTGTGAGAAAATCTATGTAACTAAGTAGCACAAACTATCATTCATTCATTTATTTATTTATTCATTCATATCAGGTTTGCCCTACTAAGGGTTGCAGATATACCAAAACATATTCTGTCAATTAATGGAGCTTAAGACCGAAAACCAGATCTTGGATAGATAATTGAGTGTAGCAGGAAAAACAATGAACTAAGGCATAGAACCAGACTGTTACTAAAGAAGGATTCAATCACAAGTTCAGTATGTCAGAGATTCATCAAATATATGCACATTTTTGGTGCAGTAACCAAACATTGTACATTATTATTTTGATATGATAAAATGTTTCTGAGCAGTCAAGTAAATCAGCCTGTCAGTATTAGGGAGACAAATGAAACCCTGATGCATTCTCAGAACATTTTAAGAGACAGGTTAAACCTCCAGAACACCAATTTTATTACAAACTTAGTGCTTTGGCACCAGACCTTTGGAGGTCCGTGACTTTGGTTGGTCGTTTTTTTATTTTATTTTATTTTGTACTGGTTTCACTAGTAATTGTGGTCTTTTTAAACCACAATTACAATTGTGGTCTTTTTAAACTTATATTTTAGTTTGCAAGCTGCAAACAACATTAGCTAATTAGATTAAGTATATATTAAAAATAACTAGGCAAACATTACTGTTCATTAGACTACATTTCTCTGCTGACTTAGACTTTCATTTTCAACAAATAGAAATAAATAAATATAAATATAAATAAATACATGCTCATAAATGCTATTATTTTAGGGAATGAACATGACACCTGTCACACATAAGTGAAATGTATCTCTGCTGGAGGTTGAGGTAAAATTCCATCAACGTCAACTGCCCGAAGAAAAAGACACAGAGGAACATAATGTCAACAGTAGTTTTCCATAGATAACCATTACTAGTGTGATTTCTAAATATGCACTGGAATGATTCTCTCCTTCAGGACATTTCTTCCTTCTTTGAATTGGTGCAAGTCAGTGTGTGTGTGTGTGTGTGTGTGTGTGTGTGTGTGTGTATATATATATATATATATATATATATATATATACACACACAGACACACAAAACTTCAGGGATGCAATAACAGAGTAGCATTTCCTAGGATTATGTTTCATAAGTTCTTTTCTCTTGTAGGCATTCAGACAAGAGAACTATTAATAAAGAGTATGGTGCAGATTCAATAAAGCCTATAATGATGACTAAGACCATGTGTACATTGTGGAGCCATATACACATGGTAGCACATTGTTTTGTATTTAATAAGTGGCTCTATATGCCGTGTAGAGCCATGCAAACACAGTAAACATAGTGACATGCTAATTACAACATAAGCAGCTGAATTGTATGTTAATCAACCAATTCAAGATGGAGTAGCTATTCAACACCCTATAAAGCAATCGTCTAGACTCAGTGTAGGTTTTCCTTGAGAGTTTCAAAATCTATTGGAATATAAACACAGAACGTACTATACACATAAACAATGTTATAGGCTGCAGTTGCTGTTATACGTATGCACTTGCAACAGCCACAAGTCTATGCTGCTGCTGCTGCTGCTGCAAAGAAACCCTGGCCAAGAAGGAAAAGGGTATTTAGACCCTGTTAACTTAACATGGTCTGCATGATGTGGAAATTGTAGAGTGCTACAGGCTGGAGAGAGACACACTACAGGAACTCTGCAACCTTTGTCATCCATAACTGAGAGCAATGGCAAACCAAGGGGAACCAATGCCTGTGGAGACTAAGGTATGTGTAGCATTTAGAATATTAGCTACAGGAACCTTTCAAAGACCAGCAGGGCATATGATGGGGATATCAGAAGCACCGTCATCCAAGATTCTACAGGAATTCCTGAATGCTATGCTACATTTATTTATTTATTTAGCATTTGTTGACCGGGAAAGTCAGATTAGGACAGAGACTATTTTCAGCTGAGGCCTGGAGGAGAAACACTTCAGACACTTTTTTGGAATGTGGAAGGAAACTGGAGTACCCAGAGGAAACCCACGCAAGTGCAAGGAGGACATGCAGAGTCTACACAGAAGGCACCCCAGATGAGAATCGAACCGGAGAACCTCTTGCTGTGAGGCAACAAGGCTAACTGCTGTACCACTGCACCACCCAACATGCCACTGACTACATACAAGTTTCCCCATACACCCATGGAAATTCAAGGATGCCGGCACAATTGCAAGTACAACATTCATGAAACCCAGGTTTTGATGTGGAAACACACGAATATTACTTGACTCCCCCACCCCAAAATAAGAAAATGACAGTTTGTACAGTCCAAGGAATAACATAATTCACTTGTTATAAATGCTTTCCACATGATTTTCACAAAATATGTGCAAATTTACAACACAGAATTCAATTGTATATGATTGCTAGGCACGTCTCACTGTTCCCAGCATTCCCCTGGTGATGTCTATGGTCTCACAACTTGTAAGCCCAACACAGCTCAACGAGTCAGGAACCACGATAGTACTGCAGTTAGTTTCTTTTATTAAAAAATCATGCACCAACGATGACACTATTACTGGATGTTCTGAAGAAATCTAGATTCACTAGATGAAAGCGCTCAACTAATAGTGTCATCGTTGGTGCATGATTTTTAATAAAAAACTAACTGCAGTATATGATTCTACTCTGAGCTGTGTTGGGCTTACAAGTTGTGAGTTGTGTTGTGGACTTCAGGAACTTTTGTGTGAGATGTCTATGGTCTATGGTCTGTCTTAGAAGAATAACACCTCTATGTCATTGACAATACAGTACTTTGAGAGACAAAGATGGCCGCCGTTCTATAAGCACTGCAGTACTACAGCTCTCCAAAGACCAGAAACAAAAATCAACTCTGCGGATGTACATTTGGAGTTAATCAACTAATTGACAGCAATTAATAAACTACTAGAAGTCAGCGATCTTATCGAGGAAAAAAAAGTGAAAAAAAATACTTGGTGACAACAGGATTGGAACTGATTGTTTGGTTGATTCTGAACAGAGCACCAAACAAAGGACTGAACTACCTCATTACTGAAACCTTTACTTAGTAATCATCTCTATCTGCAGCATTTCAAAATGTCAAAAGAAGATAAAAATATGGACACTACAACTACTAAAACTAAACTGTCAGCATTACAGTCTCCAGAGAAGGAATCCATATTTAAGAGACAGAAAACATTTAGACAGCAAGAAACTGCAAAAACAGGGGCATCAGCGAAATCTGATCAACAGGTTACGATGGAAGAAATTAAGTCTGCATTATTGCCTATACAAGATGCATTACAAGACCTAACATCCCAAACACAAACATTTAGTGAGACATGTAATCGGATTCTAACAAGAATGGAGAAAGCAGAAACCAGAATAGCAGCAAATGAAGACAATATAGCATTGCTCACTAAAAGATCTGAATCACATGAGGCTGATATTCAAATGATGCAAAACAAAATTCTGGACCTGGAAGCAAGATCAAGACGTAATAACATAATCATCAGAGGGATCCCAGAATCAATCCAATATAATGAGCTGAACACTTCTATCATACAAATATTCGAAACATTATTTAAGGACGCTGTGGATGTTCAGCAAATTGTCATCGAAAGAGCACATAGAGCTTACAGGAATTCCCAAGCTTCAAATACACCAAGACCTGTGTATGTCAAAATATTAAACTTCCAGGATGTGAATAAAATACTTCTAACCATAAAAAAATCTGGGGGATCTATAATGTGGCAAAGTTATAAAATTTCTATAACACAGGATTTACCAGCACAAATAAGACAGTCTAGACAAATGCTGGCTCCATACTGTAAGTTTCTAATTGACAAAAACATTAGATTTCAAATGAAATATCCTAACAGTTTAATCTTTACTCTTGATGGCATTAAATACACTGTAAATACAAAAAAAGAAGCCAGACCCACCTTTTTGAAGCTTTTCAAGGCTGTGCCACCGTCTGAAAATTGAACAGTCCATCCTGGCTTCTTCCTGCATTAGAGTGTATGGGAGACTTCATTTACGAGGATCCGAGGCTTCAAAATCCTTTGTGTGTTCTTCTTTCTTCAGCAGGCCTGGTAATTCTCCGTTTTATCTTTTAATCTCGTCTTCTTGGCTGAAACACGAAGATTCCACGAAGTTTTATGGCTTCTACGAGCGCTCCTGACCCACAAGGAAACAGAAAACAAGGTAAAGGAAGCAGGGGGACCGTTTTGAGTGTGGTGCAGCTGAGAGGTCCGTTCGCGAATTGGTTCCCCCGTCGCGAGCGCGAAAATTTGAAAAATGAACTGCCTGGACTGCTGCAACTGCTGGGAAGCAAGAAGAGCTGCTGTAAATCAAAAACAAAGCTTTTTGGGACTCATTTGATGCTAAAATGACTGTGAAACGAACAATGAGGTAAAGTGTGTCTTGTATGGAAAAAAATGTATGGTTTGGCTGTTGCTGTATATGAGTCTATGGCTTAGTGGTAAATCCAGGTAATGCAGTCTATTTTTTATGTTATTTTTTTCTCTTTTTTTTTTTTTTTTTTTTTTTCCTTTGCATGCTTGTTTTGTAACTTACTGTGTTTTATTTAGTGAGTAAATAAGTGAATAAATAAGTATCTTTTAACTGTGATCAGGTTGGGGATAAAGGGAAAGAAAAAAAAATGTATATACAGCATAATTAGCAAACAGTAGTAGTAGATGTGTAATATAGGTGATGTCTAACTGTAATGATCTATAAAAATTAAATGCAATATTGTAGGAATGTTTTGAAGATAAATAGCTGACCTAAATAATGGCTTGTTTTAAACAAATGTATAACAACTGTGTGCTTATTAGGTGAACTGTTAGTTAAAAGGTTTTGGAACAAGTAATTATAATGCTAACATATTATTGCTGAATTTAAAGTGTGTTAAAAGTGAATTATTTGACATGTTAGGTACAATTAGTTTACATGAATATTAGGGAAATGTTCAGAGCTGTAGTTACTTGAGTGCGGTGTTTAGTTGGGAATGTCGGGGTTAGGCTTTGTAGACGTAGATATAGTTGGTGTAGGTTTTTTGCATGCTATTTTATTGTTAGTTAATAGAATTAGTAGATTAGCTACTTGGGGAATGTTATCCAATGTGAAAAACCTATGTTCATCCTGGTCCAGAGGAATAGTGGATAGGCACTGGGTAGGGATGGGATGGCTGTTTTGCTTCCAAAAAATTCACGTAATACCAACACTTGTCAATTTAAGGTGGAAAACAAAAAATAGATACCATTATTCATCAATTCATAGTTTAGAATGTGGATAATAGATTCCTGGAATGTTAAAGGACTCCAGAACATGAAAAAAAGAAAGCTGTTTCTGCATCTGTTTTTTAAATCAAAAGCAGGTTTTATTCTATTACAAGAAACACATTTGACTAATGACCAGTGGGAAACAATGAAGGACAAGAAATGGATTAGAAAGGTTGTAAAGGCGGAAGGGACTACGAATAGTGCGGGGGTGGCAATTGTAATCAAGAATCAGTTTCAAGGAGAAATTTTGGAGGACAAAATAGATAAAGAAGGCAGATGGTGTTTGGTGGTTCTCAAAACTGAAAGTTTGGATAAGCCGATAGTACTTTTATGTGTTTATGCCCCAAATGTGAACCAACATTATTATATAGCTTCAATTTACTCTATTCTACAGTCATATAACAACTGTTACATAGTGATGGGGGGGGGGTTGGAATGCTTACCAAGATTCTAAAACTGATAAGTTGGGAGCTTCGACTGCTTTTAATAAGCAGGTAATGGTAGCGTTGAAAGAACTGAGAACGGATTTCAAACTGTATGACCCTTTTAAACACAAACACATACAAGCAAAGACAGAAAACTTTACTTTCTATTCTAGCTGCCATAAAATGTGGTCAAGAATTGATTTTTTTTTAATTCCAGAAGTGTTCATTTCACTTGACCCTAGGGTTTCTAATCAAGCTAGACAGCTCTCAGACCATTCTAAAATAACTTTAACTTTAAAGACCGATATTTTGAATACTAAAAATCATGGTGGATATAACTGGTCCTTAAACCCATACCTATTAACCAAAGAAGATATAGTACAGGAAGTTAAGAGATACTTAAACAATTAGTATACAATATACCCGTAATGAACATCCATTAGATATAGAATGGGCTACAACTAAAACTTTGTTAAGAGGATTATTTATTCAGAAAGCCACTTATTATAAAAAACTCCAAAATAAAGAACAACTGGATCTGGAAACTAAAATACAATTATTGGACCAGGAGCTGATGAGTAACTACACTGAACAAACAGAAACTGAGTTGTTAAGATGTCAGAAAGAGCTGTTTCTTATGCATAACAGAAAATTGACACTGTATGAACAAAGAAGTTTAGTCAAATATGCGAATCACATTCAAACTCCCTCGAAAGCATTAGCCCGTATTATTAATCAGACGAAATCGACACGATTAATTACCGAAATAAATCATAACAATACGTTATATACTGATAAGTCAGATGTCATGAAGATTTTTGAATCAATTTTTAATCAGATATATGGTGAGCAACAAACTCATGGGCATGATGAAGAGAGAAAAGAGTTCTTACAGAAAATTAATTTTCCCAAGATTGACAAGGATTCTCATGGAGAATTGACTGCATTGATTACAGTTGATGAAGTTCTAGAGGCAATTAAGAAATTAAAGCCACATAAAGCCCCAGGACCAGATGGTATGACCTCTGAATTTTATAAATCTTTAGTGGGATTCTGAGCACCGTACTTTCACAGACCTTTAATTATATCATTTCAAATGGCAGCAATGATCTTCATTTTAATGCCTCAAGAACAATTCTGATATTGAAAGAGAATAGTGATCCCAAAAATCCAGACAATTATAGGCCCATATCATTGTTGAATATTGATATGAAAATCATGACATCTATTCTAGCTAGTAGATTAAAAAAAATAATAAACTTGATAATATCAGAAGAACAGGCGGAGTTTATAGATGGGAGACAGACTACAGACAATACATTAACTCTTCATACTTTAATATCTTATGCGAAGTATAAAAATATGAACATATATGCTTTAATAATTGATGCTCAAAAAGCATTCGATAGAGTTAATTTGGCTTATTTATTTGAAACATTATCATATTTCAATATACCTCAGCTTTTTATTTCTATGTTAAGAAATTTATACAAGAATGCATACACTAGTTTATATATAAATCATGAATGTTCCAACAGGATTCAAATTAAAAATGGAACTCAACAGGGGTGCCCATTGTCTCCCATACTGTTTAATCTGTATTTAGAACCTTTATTTCTTCATATGAAACGAAATGTTTTTTATAATTCTCCTGTACTTCTTGGGATAAAGGTTAGGATGGCCGCTTTTGCAGATGATCTAAATATATACAGTACCACACCGGTGGCAGATACGGAAAAAATAC